>NW_015091042.1:3678246-3686563 GCF_001431845.1 Calidris pugnax
CCCGGGCAGCGCCGCCCGCCCGAAGCCCCGGCCGCCATCTTTGGTAGGGGCAGGGAGCACGCGCCTCCTCACACACCTCCTCCTGTCACCTCCCTCCCCCGGGGCGAGGAGGCGGTGGATGGTGGCCAGCGCTAATTAAGGAAAAAAAAAAAATTAAAAAAAAAAAAAATAGCGTTTCATCGAGGTAGCGAGGAGGTGCGGAGCTCCAGCCGCACTGCCCGCATTAAAGATGGCCAGCGGAGCCCCTCAGCTGTCACGGGGCGGTAGGAACTGCCGCGCTCCCTCGGGGACACCCCGGTTTTAGACATAAGAACCCATTTTCACTCTTTATTGGTGCGTTGGGTCAGGCCTTAACGCTGCCTCAGGAGACCTTCTGTGAAGCCTTCCTTGGCGGCCGCCACGGCCATCAATGAGCGGGTGCCAGGCAGGGCCCCGTGGACGCAGGCTCCCGCGTTGGATCCAGAGAGGAGCTCGATTTTATCCCCGCGTTGCCAAATCACCTGGCAGCCACCTGCGGCACCGGGCAGGAACCATCACTCCATCTTTCCAACCTGCCAGAGGGCAAGAGTGGAGACACCGAGGAGACGTGGGCCTGTCTGCCACCGTCGGCGGGGAAAAAAGGGTAAGCCCTTCATGGCCTAAACTCGTTCTTCTCCACCCAACATTCAAGCACAACCCCTGTAGCTGAAAGGAAAAGCGTCGGTAAAGCCAGGTTCCTGGTCTTCACTCGTCCTACCCACTTGCTCTTCGTTTGGTTGTCAAAAATTACTGCTGCCCTGGGCAGATTTGGCACTTATTTTTGTTAACTTACCGGCACCAGAAACTCTGGTTCATTAAACTAATGTCAGAAGAGGTTGTTTTTGCCAAGAAGCGAATCCCACATTGTTCTGTCAAGTACTGCTGTGTTGCCTCTAATCAAATATTTGAACTTTACCACTTCCTAATCATGTGGTTATTAGCCTTACTTTCCCTTCCTCCCTATCTACAAAATGGGAATATTGTACTCAGAAAAATCAAAGCCAAACTTTCCAACTATTTGCTGATATTTGGGTGTGTCGGAAGAGAAGATGCCAAAATTTGAGATGTTCATTATGTTCAAGGACCTATAGTGTCACATGAAGATAACAGGAATATTTACATTTAATACCTAATGTAGAAAAAATTTCCTAGGTTCTCAAAACCGGACACTCAAAAATGAATCACTACTTACAAAATTCTCATTATTAAAGCGTGTCAGGGGTCTCAAAAAATCAAACTTACTGAAATGGGAAAAGCATCCATCCCCTTACTGTTGCAACACACAGTATAACAGATCCCCAAAACCTGATGAAAGACTTTGAATTCTAATAAAATGTAAATACTATATTTGGATATATAAGGGCTGTATCCTGTGATCCACATTGAACAATAGATTATGCCTACTTTAACAATTTCTGTGCCTAATAGCCAGTTCTCTCTTTTGTAACTGAAAAAGGGGTAGAGGGAAGGAAGAGGGAATCCCATCACAGGCAAGTGTATCAATAGTAGTAACACAGCTTGGTCTTGATGGTCCCATTGGTGTACCCCTTGGGTAAAATCCCATGTATTTTAAATAACAAATCCATTTTTTTAAAAATCAAATGTAGATTCCCTCATGAATAATTGCCTGGCTTTAACAAGCACATAAGAATATGTAAAAGAAAACAGATATAATACATTAACATGATCTATGTAGTAATTTATAACACACAACTGCATATTATGAATATTAAGCTACAGAGTCCAAATGAGGTACTATCAAATGTTTCTATCTTTTTTACCAGTTCAGCAAGATAGGATCAAAAGGGTGTTTTTCTAGAAAATTGAACAGCCCTTCATGAAACAGCATGTGTGACACCTCAACAGTGTTTGTCAATAGCACTTTATAAACTTCCAGCTAATCCCAAGCGTCCAACCCTCTTGCTTGTACTATCTCACACTTGCAGGTTCTACCGTTACTGACGTCTGAGGCATCACCTACCACTACAGGGCTTTTGGTTATTTGCCAAGGAACTTCTAGACGTCCTGACACGTAAGTGAAGCGACAGCAACCAGGGTACCCCTGGAAAAAATGGTCATTTATCCCCTATGGTCCTTCATAGACTAACTTTATGATGCTTGTGCCACAAGTCTGACTTGTAGTCACAGCACGAATGTGCTAGGCAGCCAGCCTGGGTTCGCTCAGCCTCCCTCACACCTTCTGAGCTTTCTCAGCTTGTGTGGAGCAACTGACCTGTGCCTTCATGTGCATTTTGACTTCTGAAATCCCTGAGAAATAGAGAATTCACAGCTTTTGCATCTAAAAATGTATAATACCTGACGAGGTCTAGCCACAATTTCTCTTGACTGCTTCTCTTAGTTTATAGTAAGGAAGAGATCTTCACGACCATACAATTTCCTCTATGTATGATGAACAATTATTGCTCAGGCAATTTCACTAAAACCCTTCCTTTCAAGCACGGTATGGATTTAAAATGAACTGCACCCCTATCTGATATAACAACAGGTAAGCATGTGATAACTTTTAAAATTGCACTTTATTGAAGTAATCCACAAAACTTCACATTTTATACATTTGTAACTTGTGTATCTGAGATACAGGCAAACCAGGCCTCAGCCTTGGACTCATGTTATGTTTTACACCACAAAGACTTGGTATAAATCCTCCAGTTTACAATGCATAAACAAAAAGTTCTCCATTAGCCCCCATATTTCACCCAATTTCTTCAAAGTACAAAACTAAGGTTAATCTTAGATAAGCTCCCCACTCTTCTATCTTCACAAGGCAGAAGGTTGATCTTTGACGTAATAGCCTCAGCAGACATTATAAAATGGGACCAGCAAGCAGAAAGTCCACAAATTCTCTTTCAATAACAGCATTTTGCAGAGCTTGCATGTATCTTCTACTAGAACAGTGGTTGTTTTCAAGACTTTTCTAAAGAGTGAATATCATATTTTGCAACATAAAGTAAGATGTATTTTTATCTTGTATGGATCTACTAGAAAAGCATTAAAAAGATTAAAAGGGGTTTTTTTATCATTTTAAAATTCCACAGCATAACCCCATTCCTTTTAATGCAGCTTCACAGACCATACAGCTGTAAGAGCTAAGCAAAGTCTATAAATCTGCTAAGTCTTCATCATATTGCAGACAGCTATACTTTTTTTCTGTTCTACTCCAGTCAAATAGCCTGGCCCTTGAGACAGTTACAACTGCTTTGTACCACTGGATGTACAAGGAAAAAAAAGGCAAAAAAACCCCAAAATCTTTCCCTGTAAACAAAATCCCAAGGTAGCATAAAGCCAGCAAGTAGCTTTAAGTTACCATATCCTTCAAGCGTGCAATAGCTTTGACTGTGGCCAAACAATCACTACAGAAATGACTGCAGTTCAAAATGGAAAAAAACCCTTTGCCTTCACCGAATTCTGAGTAGCACTTCCCTCCTGCACAAAAAATGCTTTGATATTTATTATATAAATAATATTAGTATGCAAATTGTAATTATTTAAGCAGCAATTTATATCCCTTCACCAAATTCTGAGTAGCACTTCCCTCCTGCACACAAAATGCTTTTATTATCTAAATAATGTTAGTATGTAAATTGTAATTATTTAAGCAGCAATTTATATAAGTAGAAAATGAACAGCCTTGAGAAAAGAGTGTTCACGTTGTATCTGCAAGTTCAATTTACTCTCTTCAAGAAGATAAGGTTTTCCAACACATTTCTAGCAAACACTAATTAATGACCTTTAGATAGCAACCCCATTCCCTGCTTCTGAAACTGGTTTTGTGAAATACTTGTGTACCGTGCCTGTGTAAGTACCTGCTCAAATTCAATATCACAACCTTGAATCACAAGCCAGGGTTTGGCTTCAAACATTTCCACATCAAGCACACCTCAGCAATAACAGAGTGAGCCAAGGTCTTGTTCTGCAGAAAGCGCTTTTCACGCTATTGCACTGACACCGTATTCAACTACCTCCACGTTCACTCAAGTCTCCTTTCCAGGAACCCTCCTTGCCTGGTTAGAAGTAATATTAGTAGATCCAATTAAATGAGTAATTCTACACAAGCTGTTTCGTTAGCTGAAAAAGAAATGACTCGTAGATCTCGGAAAAATTCACAGGAACTTCAAGATTCGTGATGAAATGGGCACATTCGCGCTGTCTGCCCTCCCACGGGGAATCAAGTGTGCAAGCAGCGCCGGGGACAAGACTAGTCCTGTTGACTTCAGGGAGGCAGCATGCAAAGGCAGAGGCGTACTCTTCTGCCAGATATTAGTAAAGGCTATTATTAGGTCTAAACTATCGTTGCTCGTCAGTATGACTCTTGGGCCAGGTGGGCTGCAGGTAACATCAGTAATGAAAGAGAGAGACACCAGCCGTGCTCATGGTCCAGGGCACAAAGAGCCTTCCCACGACCTCCTCTTTCCTCAGGTTACACACTCTTTCACGTAAAGCAAGGAATTACTTGAATCAAAAGGATGAAAACACCCTAACAAGCCTCTCCAATTCAAGAGCGCAAAACTGTGGAAATATGACCCGCGCCATGAGAAATCCCACAGGATTACATCAAAGGCCAGGCAAAGACACGTGTCAATCTGAAGAGTAATTTGAGAGTTACATATCTGAACAATGGGAACCAGCGCCTGAACCGTCGGAGGGAGGTATTTTCCGTGCCCCAAGTCATTCCGGTTTGGGATATATTCCTGTCAGCGCAACTTTGAAGGGAAGGTTGCTGCTGCTATGTCCTAAATAAAGCAAAATTAGCAAAGTCTGTTGCTAGCGTCCTCAAAAGACGTTTGTACCTGTTTGTCTGCTTTCTACAGGGGTCTAAATATCCGTCTGAAGAAAAAAAGTCTGTTGCTTTTATTCCTCTGGGAGCAAACACAGCAAGGTGCTAGAGTCTCAGATCTTTCTTTGTGCTACAAGGCCGTTAGAGTGCTGACGTGGAAAAAGTTACCCATATTTGCAGATATGAGAAATTGGAAAGTGAGAAAAGTATAAGCTGCGAAGACAGAAACTGAAATGAATGCAAATGGGGAGTGAGGTGAAATTTAAAAAAAAAAAAAGAAAGTCAGAAATAATAGAAGAGAAAGAAAAATGATTTACTAAATTCTGCCTGAAAGCTTTGTCACAGCTAATTTAAAATATTCAGAATCTTCTTTCATTTATAGAGAGCTGATAAAGGAATAAGCTAAATTAAAAGCCACCAGCTTATTAAGAAAATTAAAAATGCATGAAATTAACAATATTTTTACAGTCATTGGTATGAAGCTGTCTAAAATCCAGTGGAGCAGCAACGACAAAGGACTGCTTTTGACAACAATTACCCACAGAGTGTTTGATAATTTATTCTGAAAAGAAAGAGATGTTTAATAGTAACAGAAGAAGAGGAATATTGTACTTTGTACTTCTAGGATGAAGTATTTATCAAATTCAATGCTTACATTGTCTCCATGTAGATAAACTGATTTGTCCCAACAGCCAGCCACGTCAGGACTATTCAATCAATCCAGCAGCTGCAGAACAGCCAGAGGCCATAACGCAGCAGAGGGGACTTCACAGCAGAGGATTTCACAAGTTTGTTAATTTCTTTTTTTTCTTCTGCACACATGCTTATTTCAATACAGACATGTACATACGAGCTCAAACATTTCTACAGAGAACATCCAAATTCTTTCCTAACCGTAGCAGTCTATTAACAGGAGTCTGGCTGCAGTTTGCACAGACTTCCAAGATAAAACCAACCCAAAAATAAAAGGACACAAACCCTTAGTAACCCTCCTCTAAAGTAACACCCCATGATGTTTCTAGTAAATTGACTCTACCGCTCAGCGACAAACCCATTCGCAGTTCTGCAAGCCTATTTTCTCTTCAAACAGAACAGTTTACACACACAATATTTTATTTCACACAGCAGAGATGGAGTCAGAAGCCTGGAACAACACCGCACGCATTAACGGCCTTGCCTAAAGCCCGCTGGTTTTAGCGGGGATTTGCACCCCTCAATAAAGACAATGCAAAAACCTGCCGCCCAGCAGATTAACGTCAGCACAACACATTGTTGGGCTGGGAACGCTGGTTTGGGTCTGGGGCTTTGTGTTCTGCTCAATGGGTGGCAAAAGGCAGCCATCCCATATTGCTTTCAAGCAACTTTAGCTGCACCCGGTCAGCTTTGCCTACCTCATGAGGGAGCAATATTTGCTTTTTCCTTTGCCTGAAAGGATCAAAAGGCACTAAAAAAAAAAAGATTAAAAAAACGTACCCATGAAACCTCCCAGATGCCACGTTGAGAGAGAAAATGATGCAAAATAATATAGGGGAGGACATGTTTGTTATTGTTGACAAGGTACAGCCTATAGGGCAGAGTGGATTTTTTTTTTATGTCATTGTTTTATATCAAAATAGCTTTCATGGTAGCCACTGGAAAGATTCAGGCTCGTATCATATGGGAGAATAAGTAAGGCACACGACCATCCTTGTCGAGTCCATTAGACATGGTCTTCTGAAGAGGCTGGAGAGTCTCAGATCTAGATGTCAAGATCAAGGAATTCTCCTCTAATTCTTGGTATAACGGATACAAAGATATTATCTCCCAAAGTTTTCGGGTGACTTTTCACTTCTTTTCTAATCTGTAGGTTAACTGTTTCCAATCCTCCCAAGCTTAAGTAGCAGTGCTTTGCGTTAACAACCGAACCTCATTACAAATCCAACAAAATCAAGGAATCTCGGCCATTCTGGTACCTTCCACACCGGCTTTTATCAGGGGGCAAAGTCCCCCCCCCAGCAGCGCTCGGCCAAACACGTTCTTGCAGCTCCGTTCAAGGGAGTGCAGAGGGCTGCCCCATGCAGGCCAACCACCTCCGACCCACGGCCCACAGCACACATTAACTTTATTTCATCAGCGGCTGATTATGGCACTCCTCCTCTTACGAAACAGAGCTGGAGTCCAGTTTACACTTCATATTGCAATCACTTGACACAGAATTGCACCCCGCAACCTCTGACAACCTTCCCCATGTTTTATCCATCGTAGCTCACAAAAGTATCATTTCGGTTTAAGCGGTTGTTATCGGAGCGTGTCACCGTGGCCTTTCATTCCATTGTAAACATCCTCTACATTTTTAACTCAGCGCTTCAATAACCGTCTCAATTTTTTTAATTTTCATGTTTAGGCTCGAAGCAGGTAAAATGCACCTTCCTCTAATAAGCTTTATAAAAAGAAACATTGCAATTCCCAGTTCCTTGTCCCACCTTGCCTTAAGGCCCATGGAAATAACTTGCTTTTTAATTACAACCTTACACTGCCGCCTGCCATTTATTTGCTTGCAGAGCTCAGTTACGTTTTTTTCCTCTTCCACTATCTGCAACTGAGCTTGTCGACTATTATTAGACTTGAAAAGTCACTCAGCTGCCAAAGGAGCAAGTACTCTGAGTTTGACAAATTTAATAGGATTAGTTCTTTCAGTAAGGACATCACTAGCAAAAGGGACCGTTCTCAGCTCTGTACTAAAACACATCTATTTTATGCTATATTTGAGCAAGTTATTAGTTATCACCACGGTAATTTTGGACCTTTCAAGCCTTCTGTCATTAATCCTCTTCATAGACTGAACACTTGGAAGGAGATCGGCTCTCTTACAGTTATATTCATGTGAATAATCCCGACAAAACAGATCAGAAACTGCCCGGACTATAGCGCCCTCAGTACACATTTTGGCTGTGGTCCCCGCATTGAGAAACCTTATATTTTTCTGCTATGACATTTAAAAATAAATGACTTGCCTCCGTGCAGGCCATCGGTCAGCTGGGGGCTCAGCCAGTGATATTATACAATAATCACACGGATAAGGAAGTATAGAAAACGGCACGGGGTTGTTTCCATATGAAAACTCCTGAAAACACTCCACGTGTCCTGAAGAAAACGTGTGTGTTGAGGAGGATCTTTCAGATAACCCAAAATCCCGTCTGTCGGGGACGGAGACACCCCCTCTCAGGGGCATTAATGGGGGCCGTTACCCGCAGGATCTCCCCGCAGACGGAGGCACGGGGGGGTGACAACCGGGGCCGTGCTCCCCACGTTGCTGGAGCTGCGGCACCCCCTTTCACTCCACCGCCGCCTCGGCGACAACCCACCCCGGGCCCCGCACACCCGCCGGCTGCCGTCCCCGCCGCAGCTCTCCCTTCCAGCCCGCCCGGTAGCGGTACCGCCGGCAGCGGGACGGCCCCGCCGCCCGCCTCCACGTGTGTCCGGCACCGCCGCCGCCGCCGGGAGGGAAGCGCGGTCCCGCGGCGG
>NW_015091042.1:3687264-3825061 GCF_001431845.1 Calidris pugnax
TCGCCGCCATCTTGGCCGCTGCCCCGGGAGCGGGACGGGCCGAGCCGGGCCGGGGCGAGCGGGCCGCAGAGGGCCGGGGGAGGTACGTGAGGGCCGGGGAGGTGAGGGGGGTGCCCGGGCCGCTGAGGGAGGTCTCACCGGGGGGGAGGCGTTGGTCTCTGTGACGGGGGGAAGCGGCGGGACGGGCCTGGGAGGCAGCCGCCGGACCCCAGCCCGCTGTGTCCGGCCCCGTCAGCAGCTGTGGGTGTCCGGTGAGGGAGCGGGGCGACATCCCGGTCGGCGGGGTGGCTGTCCCGTCCATCTGGGACTTCCCGCTTTACCTCCGTCCGTTTCCGTTGTTCGGTGCCCATTTAAACGCAAAACTGTTTCCGTGTGAGAATAACAATGCTATTAATAAAAGCCTGTTCTTCTGGGCTCTGCTGCGTCTGCGGAACGGCGCGGCCTGTGCTGGAGCCAAGGCCCGGCTACGGGGTCCCGGCCTGCCCGGGCCCTCCGCCCCTCAGTGCCCTGGCCCCACGGGTCACCCTAAAACGCTAAGTAATGATGAGGAGGAGGGATTATGTGCAGGGAGGTAATTAATTTAGCTGTTAGGAGAGATGGGCCTACGGGAGGGGTGATGCAGGAGCTCTATGCCAAACCTGCAGCAAAGCCAAGGCCTGGGGGTCGCAGGAGGGGTAGCACCCAGGCCACCAGAGTATTTGCTTCAGCAGCATTGCTGCAAACGTGGTGGTTCTGGTCATGCTTAATTAGCCAGGGACCCTGTGAGTGTAGATTTGCATAATACGCACTGGAAATTAATCCATTATCATCCGTCCCTGTGCGTTGCACAGCACTTCTGCCCAGTTCACTGCCTGACAGGGTAATGGAGTAGAGGTTGTCCCTTCTTTTCTTCTGTTTCACTGCTAATCTGCTTTGAAGTAGTAGTACACTCACTGTCGTTTCAGTACGATGAGTGATTTTTACATATTAGATGGTGATCAGACTGGAGGAATAGCTTCACCATTGAATGTACTTATGGTATAAACAACCAGGCAAAAAATCATACTTGGATAATGAAAATTCACGTTCACAGAAGGCAGGCTGCAGTAGGGGAGAGGAAGAGCTATTTCCAAGTAAATTAAATTACTTGTGCAAGAGATAAGGTGATGGAAGTGTTTTACAAAAGATCTGACTATGCCAGGCATGAGGATGATTCAGCTGGCAGTTCCCAGCTATAGTACATAACTTCTCGTTTATTTAAAAAAAATCTGAATGGAATTTCATTGTAACTGTCTAGGATTTAATCTGTGGTACATTGGGTGCTAACTCAAAAACACAAGAAAACCTGGTTTTGAAAAAAAAATAAAAATGGGACAAGCAGATCCTTTCCTGTCTGCGTGCACATACCTGGAAATTTCTTGCAGATGGCAAATTAAGCATTAAAACTATTCCACGCCCTCTAGTGCTTAATTTTGCTGCCCTTGCCCAGAAATGAAATCTCCTATTGAGCAAAATAACTATGCACCAGCTAAGTCCCAGTTACTCTTTCAAACAAAGCTCTCCTTACAAGCAGTTCTGCATTAAGAATCTTAAATAGAAACCTTGTCATGAGGATTCATGAAAGAGAAATTGAAGTCCTTGAGGTAGAGAGGTGTGAACAGCAAGTGAGAAGTGGCAGCTGTACTTTATGGCTGTAATAATGGGAAGAAATCAAATTAAACCTTTTTAGAATGTTGAGTTCCTTCCTCTTAGTTCCCTTTTATTTTCGCCCAACTTATTTTCTGTGTAGCTTTCAAAACTTAGTTAATACACAGAAAACAAGTGATACCTTTTTAATGCTTATTCAACATAATGAATAAGAGCCTTTTTAACGGGAACTTTTTGAGAGATTCTTTAAGACTGCTTATTCTGGAGCCTGATTTTATTTTACAGGATGGAAAAATTAAAGAGTGCTGCTCTGCTCTCTTCTCATGGAAGAGAAGGGAGGTAAAACTGGTTATAAGCCCTCTTTCTGCCCGTCAGCGTTTTGGACTAGTCGTGGCAGAGAGCACTCGCATTAGTAAGAGCTGTCATTTACAGCAGGGTTCCAGTGATACTTGGCTCTGATCTAGTATTTCAGCAGTGCATGGCTCTTTGTCACTGAGCTTGTCCTGGAGTGCCTCTTAAAATAGAGCCTGTAAAAAAGAGCAGGTTACACTGTTGCTCCGGCCCATCAGACTTACTGGAGCAGTGAACTGGGAGAGAGCACGATGGACATCACCTTCCCAAAGAACTACTGAGACGAGGCTTTTATATCCTGTGATTGAATCCTGCTGCCTTGGCCTTTCAGAGTCCTTAGTAGTTTGGCTGGAATATGAGCCTAATTATCAGTCTGCTCCTGAAAATCCAGTTGACAGTAAATGCGTAACGAGATACTCGCCTTACCTGTGTCCGTTTCATCCTCTCTATCTATTCAGTACTCTTTCAGAGAAGGAATTTCTTAAGTGGTCCCTTAGTAGTCCTAAAGCGGCTGATTCAGGTGTAAATTGTATTAGAAATGTTCCATCTTCATGTAAAAATGTAGTTTTAGCAATGAATTTTTAATTGTTTCGGTGGATTTTTTTTCTAAGAAGAGCTTGCTTTTTCAGCTTTTACAGTGAAGCTCTCTGTGCTTGCAGGTCCCAAAGGGAACTGCAGTTACTCAGGATCTAATATTGCTTGATTATTCAGGATCTAATATTGTTCTGCTGGCAAGAGATGGAACTATCCTGCCAGCAATTAGAAGATTTATACTGGAACTAAATTGAACATAGGCGCCATGCAAATGTGTTATTGGAAAGCTGATCAGTCAGTAGATGAAATGCTGCACAAATTCTTATGCAGGCTGTGATTGTTATTGGTAAAAGCATGGAGGAAGTTGGAAATTTTGTTATGGATACCAAACACGATACCAAACACTGATTTAAGACAGCTTCAGAGTACTCTCAGAAGACTACTTCCTTTTAAAAACAATTCCAGAAAGTTACTAACAGTGCTTTAAATGAGACTAAAGATAAATAAATGTATACTGAGCATCTGGGAAACAAAGCGTTTAGTCTTTAGTAGGGATGATCTTGGTGATAAAAAATGCATGTGAGTAGGTGTACACACACGAGCTCTTCATGGGGTTAAGTTAGAGTTGATTTGATTCTGGGAGTTTTTCTTGACTAACAGAGGGGAACACCAGGCAGTTCTTAAGAAGGGTTGCAAAAGTGTTTTTACTTTGGTGTGCAGATACCTAAGCCGTGGACATCTTAGAAATGAAAAGATTCATGACACTCGAGCAGCAGCGGTAAGATATGCTAACAATGATAGGAGGCTTAAAAAACGATGAAAATCCAGAACATTCACATTTTACTAAGACCTGAGGCTCCCAGGTATATCACTTTGAATCACAGCTTCTGATGTGGTGCCAGAGGTGGGGCAGCCAGCTATACATATGCTCAGAGCTGCCGTGTTGGCTATCTTGAAAATGTCATTCAAGTATTTAATAAGATTTTCCTTCATTCCATTTGCTGTTTTTAGAGCCAGTGAATGGGGTTGGGAAGGTGAGGAGCAAAGGTTGTCTTCATGTGTTTGTGACGTATCTTCAATTTATAGGAAAAAAGCTAAACTGCCCACCAGCTGGTTGCGACAAAAATACTCGCTTTAAAATAGAAGTGCCTATCTTAGCTTATTTGTTTCTCCAGATTACTTTAAGCATTTGATTACTTTCCATTCGCTTGTCACTAGAAGTTCATTTCCACAAATACATAACAGAGGCTCAAGGCAGTCTCCCCCACTAATCCTTCCACCCTTCAGAGCAGCTACGCCAGATGCAGGGAACATGGGAGCCGTGGAATACTTTCCCAGTGATGGTCCCGTTTGGAGCTGTTTTCAGTGATTATTACTAGCTCTAAAGGGCATTGCGGGGGTCAGTGATAAATTCCTCGCTTCCTGATTTTCAGAGCTTTGACTGAACTCAGCTCAGTGTTATGGAAAAGCAGCTGGTAACAGTATTTCTGCATTAATTACATTTTAGAGTACTTAATTGTAGCCAAGGACAAGCACGTGCAATCAGTCTTTTTCCCATGCTCGCAGCCTCTCCCTCCTGCCAACGAGCTCCACTTTTGTCTTGTGAGCCTGCTGTGACTTCAGTCCAGATGTTTCTCTGCCAAGAGATTGAAAAAACAGTAAGATTGCAAAATCCATATATAGTCAAAAGAAAAGATACAGACTTGAAAACAAGCATATAGAAGGCACCTTCGTTAAACTATTTAGTTCTTCTGTAAGGACTTCAAATTCTGGTTGGATGGAAATGACTGCAAGGAATCATGTGGAGTTTCATGTGTCGGAGCAAGGATGGGGAGTCTGAGAAGAAGCTCAAAACCCCTGCTGGGCAGCGCCTGTGAGATGCCTTTCAGTGGGGCAGTAGGATGGAGGGCTGTCAGGCTGCTTCAGGGGGGGCAGTAGGATGGAGGGCTGTCAGGCTGCTTAAAATGAGTGTGAATGGCTTACTCTGGACTAAAGGTGCAACTAATAGTCCGTGGACACCTTCAGCCTGCTTCTCAGGTCGGCCTAAAAGCAGAGAGCTGGGAGGCATGTCCTTTTGAAATAGCCCTAGGAACAGACCTTCAGTATTTTACATAGACTGGTTTTACGTTGCCATCTGGAAGTGGTGACTGCATAGGCTGCTGCACAGGTACTCTCCTGATTCTTAAATTTTTGGTGCTGTGCTTTTTGCTACTGTTTTTTTTTTTAAACTTATGAACTTCAATTCAAGACCTTTTACCCTCAAAGTGTCACAGCTCTGAGCATGCTTTGCTGTTTGGCCACAAGTATTAACTTGACCTATTGGTGTGAGAAATCTTACTGTTACTAGATTGATTTCTTATGTTTTGCATTTTTTTATTCTTTTTTCACTTTGTAAATCTAGTGTTCTGATGAGACAGAAGAAGGTAGGGTGCTGAGAAATGAATTCAGGGATGTCTATGTGTCTGAAATGAAATCTGGCACTTAAGAAATAGAGTAGCTGGGAAATCTTCAGTATTGGGAGCACTGTAAGTCATTTTGGTTAAATAACAGCTTACATAAGATCTTTTTGTGGTAGTACCACTCGTAAGGTATCCAGCATGAAATCCATCTCTTAATTGGCCGGTGCCAATTGTCTGACAGCGTGTGGGACAAATCAAATGACTTAGTCTTGCATATAATAGACTGATGTCCCCGCTGCTGTGAGAGCTTCTTTGCTCTGGTGGGCACTGGCAGAGGGAAGTGCCCATTGACTGATAGGGCAGAGTTGCTGTCTTTGGGTAGTATATGGTGACAAATGCAATCTGCTCGGTGGAATCTGTATGAATTAACAGCAGGACAACTGCTAGGACTTTAAACCACTCTGTCACCCGTATCTGATACACTTTGTCAGGGTATGGTCCGAAGCTGCCTGCAGTCCAGCAGAGCTTCTCCACAGTGGGCTATAGATCAAATCCTCTGGAAATGGAGTCTTACTGGTGCTGCTTGCACTGAAACTCTCCTATGCAGCTTTGTGTGCATTTATTTGGGTTTATGTTTGTTAACAGATGTGCTATTGTATCCATATTAAAATGTACAGAGAACTATTCTAAGCTTTATAGCTGATCACCTTCATATGTTGGGGCTGCCTTGGTGTGGAACAATACTGACATTCAGTGGTTGATTATACTTGCCACCGCTGTGTGACTATCCAGGAGATTTTGGAGGGTTTTAATGTTCAGTGTTGGCTAAATTCAGAACATGTTTAGTTAAATTGGATTAAAGCAATTGTGTCAAGGCTCCTTTATAAGAATGCTGTGCCAACAGTATTAAAATTGTCAGGTTTTTTTGACAAACTAAATTAGAGATTAATTTGGTGTGGGAGAGATACAGTAGAAACATGCAATAACACTTTGTAGCTTTGTTTCCTTTCCCACTCTTAACGATCAGTTTCCAAAAGAATTTCCTGATATATACTGTATTGGTTTAGTCGGATTTTTTCTGTTCACGTTTTCACTATTGGTCTTTTCGTCTCTACCACCAAGGACAGTGAGCTCTTAGCAGGAGGTCTCTAAGACCTGGCAAGGTCCCAGTGAAGATGAGCGCATTGCTGTCATGAATGTGAAGGAGCAGCTGGAGTTTAGAGTGTGAAAAGCTGGATCTTGGCTCCCTTCCTACGTCTGCTGACTTAGGTGGAGGGAAATAGCATGCTAACTACCTTCTTTAGTAGTCCTTTTTCACCTTCTCTGGTGCGCTTTGGAAGGCATACTTTTGATTTGTGAAGACCTGCAGGACCAGACAATTTTTCAGTGTTACAAGTGTGTTGGGAGATCAGCCTAGTACTCTGGGCAGTTTAGATTCAGACGCAGCAGCAAGAGCTCACTCTGGATGGAGTTAAGTGCTTTTGGAATGAGGCTTAGTCACACCGTGTTTAGACTCCTTAGTATCTCTGTGGGACGAAGAGCTCACTCTGGATGGACTTAAGTGCTTATTCCAGCATTTTGGAATGAGGCTTACTCACATAGTGTTTAGACTCCTTAGTATCTCTGTGGGACTGGACCATTTACATTTAGATGCTTCTGTGCCATCTCCACATTTGTGTGCCAGAGTCAACATCAGCAAAGGAGCAAATTTTACCTCCTTTTTTTGGCATGATCCTGCCCAAACATCCTAAGATTAATGAAAACTATGATAGGTTTTTGGTGGATGTGTTTGGCTTCTCTTGGGCATACGGAGTTGATGGTGGTCTTCCTGTTTCAAGGTGTGGATGCCCAGTAACTATTTGGGCTCTTTCCAGCCATGCTTGAATTCCTCCAAAGGCTAAATAAACTTTGATTCAGGGTATCTCCATTGCTATCATCTGCCCATTTCCACCACCTCCTCTGCACCAGCTGTAGCACTCTCTGGCAATGCAATAACTTGGATCAGGAAGCTGATCTGACCAGAAACTCCTTTTTCTGGGTCGATTTATAGCTGGACCAGTTTCCTGATAGAAGTAATTGCAGAGCCACAGACGCGCTCAGATCAGTACCTGGAAGGCAAAGGGGATGAATACCCAGTGGCAGCTGCTTCAACTACAGCATGAATTTATGCAGGATATAAGTACAAGATTAACTTCACCATGAGGAGCCCGTGCTTGGGTTACAGTTTGTTTTGTTTTCTAAGCCTGAGTTTAAACTTGGACCTTATTTTTGTCAGAGGATGGTTATGCTGCAGGTCAGCCAAAGCGTTTGATCTGTCTGATGTAAAGGCTAAAGAAATAAACTGAAGTCTGGTAGCATTTGTCTCTTCCGTAGATGTGGAGAAAATAGTTTGTTCACTTCATTTGAATCAACAACTTAGTTCATCTATAATCTTATTGAAAGTTGAGAAATAGACTGAGAATTTGTTTAAAAAAAAAGGCAGATAAGCTTCTTGTGCCATGAATAAAATGAAGGATCAGTGACTGAGACAGGTTATTTGTAAATCTTTAAAGATACATGAAAAAAGTTACATTCCTTATCCGCAGTTCATACTTCCCTTTCTCATGAGTGAGTTTTTAAGTGTAAAACATTTTATGTAAACATATTTCATGTGTGTTAAGCACATTTGAGGTAATTGTGTTCATTAAACCAGATTTAAAGTCCTGAGTTTGTGTACTTTTAATGCATTCCAACCCTTTATCCAAGTGCAGCTTGGCATAGATCATAAGTAAAAGACTAGTCAGCCAGCAAATAAAAAACACTTTTCCAGTTCAATAGCTGAAAGCTGACAAGCTAAAGAGCTCTGTCTTTAAGATAGTGCAATTCTTAGTTATGTGTGTAAATGTTACACAAACTCCTCTGCTGTAGGCAACTTTAGATGTAAGTTGCCAAACATGTTTAAGTGAGTGCCAGCTCATGAGGGTCAGCTTTTCTGTACGAAATAAATTACAAATAGCAAATCGGGATGAAAGTGGAAATCAAGGGTGCTAACTTCTTGTTTACATTGTGACATATGTTACTGACTGTGAAATACTTGGGGGGGAACATTCCTCTAAATAGAGAAAATGTAATTTAAAGAAAAGCAGCAAAACAGATCTTTTTCTTAAATTCACAGTGTTAATAAAGAATAACTGTTGTAAGAAAGAGAGTCTGGGAGAAGAAATAATGTCAATCCCCATATCCTTTTGTTTATTTTAACTTCTTTGAATGTGTTTCCAACAGAAAATGATCCACAGCCTGTTTCTTATAAACTGTTCTGGTGATATATTCTTGGAGAAGCACTGGAAGAGCGTTGTGAGCCAATCTGTGTGTGATTATTTCTTTGAAGCTCAGGAGAAAGCAATCGATGTTGAGAATGTGCCTCCTGTCATCTCAACGCCACACCACTACCTCATCAGCATCTATCGGGATAAAATCTTCTTTGTGTCTGTCATACAGACAGAAGTGCCACCACTCTTTGTAATTGAATTTCTGCACCGAGTAGCAGATACTTTCCAGGTCTGTGAGCATTAAATAATTTTTAAATTGAATTAATTCCAAGGGAATTTTTTGAATAAACTTCTTTTAAAGAAAGGTACTAGACCCTCCCGTCAGTGACTTTCCCCTTTGCAATTTTTAAAAAGGTATATTTTGTGTATTCATTTGGTTATAGATACCAGTGCATATGCACTAAAACCCAGACCCCATTTTGTAAAAGCTGTGTTTTTTGCAGTAAGCTTTTGTGCTGTTCATGTTATGTAGATAAACAAGAAGGAGCACACAGTCATGAAGCGCTCTGTAGGGAGAAGAGAGATGTGAAGTAGGGGTCAGTTTTCAACCTATTTCACAGACACTAAATAAGATTCACAGATACCTCTGTGAAGACTGGGCATTGCCAAAATGTCCTTGTCTTTACAAGAGTCTTCTAACAGAAAACGTGTTAATGTTCACAAGTAGGAGAACCTTTGAGAGATCTATATACTAGTAAACCAGGTTACAATAATTTCATTGTTCATGCTGGTTTTATTTCTAATTAGATGATAAAGTAACTTTAACCTACGATGCAATCAGGCTATAGAAGTAGCTGGTCAGTTTAGGCTCTAGAATTCCTTGATATGTTGGAGAGTTTCTGTAAGCAGAAAACCCAAACAAACCTTTGCAAAGCATTTGAACAGGAATAAAAATCCTCTCCTTTGTAATCTCTGATTTGTTTAGGATTACTTCGGCGAATGTTCTGAGACTGCAATTAAGGACAATGTAGTTATTGTGTATGAACTTCTAGAAGAAATGTTAGACAACGGCTTTCCACTGGCAACAGAATCTAACATATTGAAGGAGCTGATTAAGCCTCCCACAATTTTGCGCTCCGTCGTCAACTCCATCACAGGTATGAAAAGAAATAATTTTCAGCAGTGACTGGCTGCTTAAAAACAAAGCCCCATCATGCTTCATGGCTAAAAAATAATATTGTATTGGTGTGAACCTGTCAGGTGAGGCCACTGTCCTGCCACTTCTCACAAGAGTTGAATAAAAGCAACTTCCTCCTTATTTGTACTTTATGCCTGGCCCCTTTGGTATCCCCAGTGGCACTGTCTGGTCCGGCCACAGCTGCCAGAGTCCCTCAGGAGCAGCAGTTCCCAGCACAGACAGCACATACTGGAGACAGGTGCTGTGGGATTGGTAGGGCCCCAAGCCTTGAATAACTCCGGGGCATTGGAGAAGGTTATTATGCATATTGTAAGAAGTCGTTATAGAAAGGTATATAACAGATATCTAATAAATCTTTGCTGACTGGGAACAGATAGCATGAAGAGAAGCAAATAGCCTGTCCTCAGCCTCCTCTCCGCCCCCACCACCACCCCCCACGTCCGTCAGGCTGTTGTGAATGGGCATGTCTTGCAGGGACAGAGCCAAATGTCTGTCAGCTGAGCTGGTGGAATCTGCTCCTCTGGCAAGGAGGGGAAAGGGAGTTACGTCCTGGGGTGTCGCAGGGGGTCAGGGATATGCAAAATCTGGAGGGGAACAGATTTAGACTGGAGATTAGGAGAGGGGTCTTCACTGTGAGGGTGGTGGAGCACTGGAGCAGGTTGCCCAGGGAGGTGGTTGAGGCCCCATCCCTGGAGATATTCAAGGAGAGGCTTGACGAGGCCCTGGGCAGCCTGGTCTAGTTGGGGGTGTCCCTGCTGACTGCGGGGAGGTCGGACTAGATGACCTTTGGAGGTCCCTTCTGGCCTGGGCAATTCTATGATTCTATGATAAAATGTTCCCCTGTGTTAGAGAAGGGTAGTAAGTGGGGCTGCAGGGCCACACAGATCTGGTGCTCAGAGGAGCCAGTCTTTGAGGTAGCACGCATGGTTTAATCTTTGAGTATAAATCTGATCAGTTTTAATTTCTGAAGTTTGGGTTTTCTTTTTTTTTTTTTTTAAATGTGATTTTGGATGGTAGTAGTTATACTTAAGAAAAATATCTATGACATTAATGGACTAGATGCACCACCGTAAGGGGAATTAAGACTCCTGAAGCCAAGGGTTGCAGCATCAAATCCTCTGGTTTTATCTAAAGCCTTATTAGAATTCCCTAGGGACCTAAAGCACCTGCCCGGGGCCTCCTGCGTCTTGTCACTGTCAACAGCTCAGCACTGAGCGGGTGAGAAAGGGCAGCCTGAGAGCTCTCCCCACTACCTGGCCTGGCAGCCCAGCCTGCAAGGCTGCTGAGGGACATGAGGGACAGACACACTGCCACATTTGCAGTGCTAAAGAGCACAAGCAAGTGTGAGCTGTGGCCCTGTCCTGAGACATACTTCTAGCAGAGGGAGTTGTGTCTGCTCTACTGGGATTCCAAGAGCTAAGCCCCAGAAGTGATGTGGTTTTTTTTTTTCCTGTTTAAATAATCATCAGTTTACTTTGTAACAAGGTAGCTCAGGAAGCCCTTTTCTCAGGCCGGTAAGAACCAGTTGACAGCAAGACAGGCAGTGGCAGTGGCATCACTGTTAGAGACCCCAGAAGTTGAGCCAACAGGTCAGGGTCAGGATCAGATGATAACAGTGTCATCTGCAGCTCAGCGATTGCCAGGAAAGTCCATCAGGACGAGCCAGGTCAAGCCAGAAAGCCAAGTCTGTGGGGCAGGGTCTGGGTGGATTTGGCATGTGGTCAGGTGTAGCTGTGGCTGTCACGTTGCTGCAAGGAGCTCAGATGGGTGCCAGGAGTGAGAGCAAGTATGGTCTGAAAACCTTAAATTGCATTCATGTCACCTAATGAATGAAATTTTAGTGGCCCAGGTTTTAGTCTGTTGTTCTTGGGGGCAAACCTTGCTTTGATTCTTCATTTTTGGCAATTGAAACATCCCTCTTGTAATAAATCACTGATTTTGAGTTCCTTTTCATTTTTAAGGCAGCAGTAATGTGGGTGACACACTTCCCACCGGCCAGTTGTCCAACATCCCTTGGCGCAGAGCAGGGGTGAAATACACAAACAACGAAGCTTATTTTGATGTCATTGAAGAAATTGATGCGATTATAGACAAATCAGGTAAGATGCTTTCTAAACTCATTTTTGTTTGTTGAATGTGTTTATATTTGGCTGCTGATGTTTAGAGAGAATACAGTCCAGTGGCTTCTTTGCATGTGTGTTATATACATGAATCTATATCTTAAATAGAAATACACAATTTAAAATAGCATGCCCAAAGGGATTTCTTCTGTTCATCTTAAAATAGCAATATGCTCTAGGCCTCTGCAGGAGCATCCACAAGAAATACCCTGTACTTAGATGCTGTTTGTATATTGATTATCTCTTAATACATATAAATGGAAAAAAATCATCGAAGTTTTAAATGTGATGAGATAATTATCTTCCATTGTTCCTGCCAACAATTTACTGTAGTCCTTGTAGGCCCTCAAATGAGGAAGACAAAAGCTTTAATTAGCTTTCTTCTCATAGCAAGACAAAACTTGGTGCAAAATAGCTAGACAGTGTTGTTTTCCTTATATATAAAGCTACTCTTTCCTGCTCTGATCCCTTGGGGACTGGCCATGCAAGAATCTTTCTTCCCAACCTTCGCTAGGACTAAGAAGTAGTTAAGGTTGTTCCCCCGGAACAGGGATGTTGTCTTGTTTCATAGGGTTCTGGTTAACTGATTTCACCTGAAACAGGATCCCTTCTTTTCAGGCGAAGTATTAACTCACAGTTTCTCCTTCTCCTTGACTAGATCAGCAACATTTTCTACGTATCTTCTAAAATAACCTTTGCTTGTAGGGCTAATCAGTGCAGAGTCCTGCTCATGCCTTTCTGTCCTTATAAGGGATTTAAGGAAATGAGTCCTTCCTGGGTGAGATGCTTGGTATTCTCGCTTTGGGTGGTTTGGGGTTTTTTTGCTCTTTGTGTATTTAACATGAAGATGGGTATGTAATCCCACTGCTAACCAAGCCGTGCTTGTGAACGCCGAGGTCATCTGGAGCTTTATAGTGCAAACCTACTGTGTTTTGATGTGATTCAGCTTCCCTGCACCACTGCCCAACTTGCTGGTTTTCTGGAGACAGGGGACAGGAGAGAAAGGAAGATTCAGAGCTTGTGTGTTCTGAAATTCTTATTTACTCATTGCTAGCAACCAGTTGAGGCACAGGCAGTGCAGGTCGGGTGTAACAGCTGGCACGAGTATAATTAGCTGATTTGGGACACGCTCTTTGCTCTGGCTCATGTATTTTCGCAAGCTGCCCAGGCCACAGGTAACTGGAATGACCTTTCTTATCTGTGCTTGGCGTGTTCTTGAGTGTTGTGCAAATGCCACCTGTGCCCTCCGGCTGCACTTCACAACCCTTGATAATAATGTTAAGTAAGTCCTGTCTTTTTTTCTTTTTTTTTCCCCACAGGTTCCACAGTCTTTGCAGAAATTCAAGGTGTTATTGATTCGTGTATTAAGCTCTCAGGAATGCCAGATCTTTCTCTTTCTTTCATGGTAAATGTAGCATATATTTGGGGATTTTAATTGCTCAGGATTTATTTTTCTTAATGAGCAGAGCTAATTTTAAGAGCACGGTCACTACTTCATGTGTTTTATATATATGAAAAATAACATAATGAGTTTTGCATTGTATTGTAGAAGTTGCTGCATTGCTTGGTAGTAGGAATGGCTTTTGTCTGTACATAAAAACACACTCACAGGAACTGCTGTACCAGGTCAGAGCAGAAATCCATCTACCTCAGAAACGTGTCTCAGATAATGGCTGGGAGTGATACTTGGAGTCTAAGAAATAGGAATTGTGTGGAGTTCAGTAACAGGTTTAAACTGCTGATACTTGATGTGATTTCATGTGCTGCTTTGTCACTGCTTTGTCACTGCTTTGTCACTGCTTCCAGAACCCCCGGCTGCTGGATGACGTGAGCTTCCATCCCTGCATCCGGTTCAAACGCTGGGAGTCTGAGAGAGTCCTCTCCTTCATCCCTCCCGATGGCAATTTCAGGCTGATCTCCTACCGCGTCAGCTCACAGAAGTAGGTTCCCATTGAGACACACAGATAATACAGGGCTCTTCATGCCCGGTCGTCAGTGTCGCTGCTGGATGCTTTGGGGCTGAGTCTCTGTGTCCACACAGGACTCTCATCTTCATACAATGAATAAAGCAAAAAAAGTCTAAACCGTAGGTATTTCCAAACTAAGTCTGATTCGACTGGTGGCTGTTCTGAGAATTGGCTCAGTGAGATTACTTTAAAAAAAATAAGAATTGGCTCAGTGAGATTACTTTAAAAAAAAAAATAAACAGATGGTGGGAAAGAGATTAGAACAAGTGATTTGGAAGAAAATCTCTTTTTTTTCCTGTGTTTTTCTGCTAATAAAATCACTTCAGCGATGATATTGAAGAGCTGAGTATCACTTTTCACTTTCAAAACAAACTGGTTCTAACTTGAATACCTGCCAGAAACACGAGAACTATTTATGAGAAAGAGCCTTATTTTCTCAAGCAGAGAAGTAGCCCGGATGCATTCACCTCCTGTCCTCTCTCCTCAGCTTGGTGGCCATTCCTGTGTATGTGAAACACATGATCAGCTTTAAGGAGAACAGTTCTTCGGGCAGATTTGATGTCACCATCGGACCCAAACAGAACATGGGGAAAACAGTGGAAGGAGTTGTCATGACCGTGCACATGCCAAAGGCTGTACTTAATATGAACCTCACTGCTACACAAGGCAGCTACACGTTTGACCCAGTTACTAAAGTAAGTCTTGAGTTTTTATTTATTTAAATATCTAAGGTGACATTAGAACAAGCCTCACACATCACAGAGCACGGGAGCAGCATTCCACACTTGGCAGAAAACTTTCAGCGTATGTTTCTGAATTAAAATCCTCTCTGAATTAAAATCCTTTCTGGTTTTATCAGTCTCCTTTCCCTTCCCCTCTCCCTTTTCTTCCTCTCTTTTCCCCTTTCCTTCATCCCCTAGTATTTTTCTTTCGTGGATGCAGCAGTATTTTGCTGGTGGTTTCAGCTATGGCGTATTTTGCAGCCTTTGTTCTTTAAAACATACTTATCTGGAGAACATGCAGCAGACTTGAAAACGGGTAGTCAGAAAAACGGGGAGCAGGAGATGAGAGAAAAATCTCTTCCATAAGATCTGCCTGAAGACACAGGAAGGAAAACAGAGGGTCTGAAAAACTGTATCTGGGGGGATCCGTTTTCTTGCCTCTGAGCTGGGGTTTGAGACCTAAATTTCCTAAAGCTCCTGAAGCTTTTTAGGACCCAGGAACCATTTGGCTGAAATGGAGCCTGAGCCAAACCATTCTGCTGACTGTGGCACCCTGCTCCGGGCTTTCTGCTGCCCTTGGAGTATCTCAGTCAGCAATTGATTGGAATTGTAAGTGAAAGCTCTCCAAGTAACATTTGGTTTCAAAAAGAACCAACCTTGATCTTTTAAAAACAAAAACACCAGCAAAACCACTTGAAGTCTCCTTTCCTCTCTGTGGAAATCAGTTATACTGTGTTTTTACCATGGGCTGGGATAACTGGGTGGATTGTAATGCAAAAGTTTGTAGAAATAGGGAGAACTGAGGTTTTTCTGCATTTATTAAAGATTTCCAGTTTTAGATAAGAACTACAAAAACCAGCCAACACCTAACCATGCCATCTCCCAGTGGGACCAGCCTGAAAACTAAAAGCTGGCCGTGAACTTGACCTCGTAAGTTGTTTCCTGGAAAGCCACTGCCACTGTTCTCTTTCCCAACAAGGTGTTAACGTGGGACGTTGGCAAAATCACTCCTCAGAAGCTACCAAACCTGAAGGGCATTGTGAACCTGCAGTCTGGAGCCCCCAAGCCAGAGGAGAATCCCAGTTTAAACATCCAGTTTAAGATCCAACAGCTTGCAATTTCAGGTGAGTGGGTGGGTGTTACTGGAGACTGGTACTGACAGAATGAGCAGCAGTAGGAAGTGAACTGAGAAACTGTTAATCTTTTTGGAATGAGCAGCAGTGAAGGAAGTGAACTGAGAAACTGTTAATCTTTTAATGGGAGATGCTGATCTGAAATCAGCTTGGGCCGAAAAGGTAAAGTTTGGTTTAGCCAAACCTGACAGTTTCCCTTGCCAGAAGATTCTCTTGCTGGGAATTGTGAATTCCCAATTGTTTTACTAGAAAAAGATTGTGAGACATTTACAGAAGAATTGATTTTTCTTTCTTGACTTGTGCATTGAACATGCAAATTTATCCTTTTAGTGAAGAGTGATGGACGATGATTTAAGATGGTGCTCACGCCTTGCTTCACCCTTGTGCCACTAAAGCCCTTCCTAGGGGTCAAAAAACTCCATTAATTTTAAAGAACACCCTTCTTACTCTTCCCTTCTGGAGCTGGTTAGTTTTTCATCTTCAAAACAATCTGCAAATAAAATGAGAATGAAGTGTAGAGAGTAAGTGCAAAAGTAAATTTAAAGCAAATGAGCAAATGCCTAAATCAGGCGAGTCGTCCACGTGTGAAATGCTGGTGTAAGGCAGCTTTGGGGGATTACGAGCCTCAGGGACTCCCCTGGGGATGGGAGGAGGATGAGGGAAGACAGCAGAGGAGAATCTGGCAGGACACGTAGTACCTCTCTTGGTAGCAAAAGGCTGTGGTCCTTTTGCTTTCTAGACTGCTGTGCTCTGTCAAAAGTGGTTACTCCTTGCATAAGAGCAGAATCCTGCAGTTCCCTTTCAAAACTTGCAGTCCACTGTTTGAGTCTAGTGGATCCAATGGCTGGATGCTAAAGGTGGTAGAGCTGTGAGAAAGCAGGGGACAACCCAAAACTCTTCAATAATTAAGAGCTACTGGCATTCCTCAGTTAATAGCAGGGGGCTTGCTGGACCTTGAAATAATGACCTTAGAGTGCAAAGAATTTTAAAACCTTTCCTTTGCTTCATCTGTGTTATTGGAAACGAGCGCAGTGCAGAGGAGCTGGGGAAGGTCAGATTCCTCCTTGGGTGCATCCTGGGGCAGGAGGATGTTGGCTCAAGGAGCACAACAGGAAAAAGCTGTTGCCCTCCCAGAGCAGCTCCAGGTAGGGCCAAAAATGCTCCATTCTGCTCTTTCAAACTGGATGAACTTGTGAGAGGAAGGAAAATTCACCTCCCAACCGACCGTAACATGCTTCAAGAAAACAGGACTTCTATACAGCCCGAGACAGCTTGTAGCATTCTGCTTTTAACTCTGTACTTTGTCTTTTTCAGGCCTGAAAGTGAATCGCTTAGACATGTACGGAGAAAAATACAAGCCTTTTAAAGGTGTCAAATATATTACAAAAGCGGGAAAATTCCAAGTCCGGACATGAGAAGATGCTCTGCTTCCATGAGGAAATCCCCCTTTAAAAAAAAAAAAAACTTGACTGCTTAGTGACTTATGTTGCTATTAATTAGGTGCCAATTAATTGATTAATAGACACTGATTAGTTCGGGATCAAAGCATTTGTGCACAGCAGCTCTTAAATTGAAAGGCATAGCTTAGTTTTTTTCTTAATAAGGTACTTTTTTTCTAATACACCTTTCACTGTTTTTTTACTGACTTGTTGTGCTGGTGAGTAGTTTGATAGAGGTTGAGCCACAAACCGTGGCAGCCGCTGCACTGCCAGCCCCATACCAAAGCCCAGAGGCTGAGCCTGTGGTGAGGGCCACACAGAAAAGTCTCTTGGTGGCACATTTTGCTGCTGCAGCTGCCTGTGGAGAAAGCTGAGCTTCTCCCGACAGCCGGCTGCCGGCCCACGGTCCACAAAGCATCACCTCATCCCGGCACCAACGGAGAGGGGGCCCCCAGGGGCTGGGGACAGAGCAAGCGTCACTCCTGAGAAAGAGCTTCTGATGAAGAAAAAAAAAAAAAATTAAAAAAAAAACACCAACCACACCACGTCCTTGTTGTTTACAAGAAATCGCCTTTCTTAAGAAGCATTTGCCTTAATCAGCTTTCATTTGTGCCATCTGCAGATGAGCTGATAAAAATAACATTCTGCATTCAATCTGGGAGGTGAGCGTTGCTTCAGAAATCCACTTTCTTTCCATTCAGTCTCAGCCGTGTCATTTTTTTTAAGAATACAGTTGCAGAGAGTAAGATCTATTTTTTAATGTGAAGCCTTTGCTGTAGATGTAGATGTTCCACTTGTCCCCAGTGGGTGCCACCAGACCTGTGCCATGTGTACGTTGGAGCGTAGCTTTGTAGGTAGCGCAGTACAAGTGTCAAGTGTATTTAATGGTTGTGTGCTTTAACGTTCTGAAATAAAGGGAACTCTGCTGCAAATAACCTCTTCTCTGGTGAAGTGTTTGCTACCAGAAACCATTCGAGATGCAGGAGACACCTGAGGAACAATTAAACCACAGCCATTGGTCTTAGGCTGAGGAGCCCAAGTGCAGGATTGGGGAAGGGTGAGATACTGGAGAAGCTTTTGTTTCCAGGACCTGTTCGCCTGATGCATTGACCAACAGCTGCTCGCTTCGCTTTGGATGAAGAACAGGAACCAAAGTCAAAATTTCAGGTTTTGGGACAAAAAGTGATCCAGAAGGGATGAGGCAAACCCCATTTCAGGTTCCCAGAACCCTGTCTGGAGCCACAGGAGCAGGTGACCCTCAGGCTCTGGGAAAACTCCTGGTTTCTCCCTCTGGCCCCCAGCTTCCAGCACGTTCTTTAATTACTCATCTTAGAGGCACGAAAGACAGAAATAACCCGTTTTAATCTTCTGTTTGAGCAACTTGGGAGGTTTTTTTTTCTGTTCAGAACCTGTAGAAACCACCATTCTTCAGCATTTCTGCTGTTTCAGGTGTCACCCACCGCTCCCTCCTCACCAACACCCACACGCCGACTTTTGTACAAATGCATTTTTATTGTTTTAACAGAACCCAAGAGAGGTTGAAAACATTAGACTATACAATACATTTTGGTTTATAAACAAAGTTTTATAGTGGTAAAACATTTCTAAGTGACATTCATGGTCTTTTTCAAATTTTTTCTGCTGCGTTTCAGGGTCTGAAGACCAATAGTGTTCAAAAAAAAAAAACAACCAAAGCAGCAATTGCATAAGCTGGACAAGTATCTTGGCTTCTACAAAACAGTTCAAGAACTCAGAGCAAACATTCTGGAAGAATATCCAAGGCAACCATGATTCGTAGCTTTCCTGCAAACATCCCTCGATAAACAAAAAAAGTGATCTTTGGCATAAACAATTATGTATTAAAGGCATTAGTAATATTGCATTAATATCAGTCAAGCAACTAAACAGTGATGCTAAAAAGACAAAATAAAAATCTCACAGAGAAGCCTGAACTGGGGGGGGAGGGAGGAAACGTGAGGAGCGTTGGAAAGTCATAAAGGAAGACTATTTAGAAAAATCCCTTAAAAATAACCCCTACCTATTCAGTGTTATTTACTATTAAATAGAAATTACTACATTACAATTATGTTAAAGATCTGGTATAAACCAACCGAAGGCAAGACATTGGGGTTAAGGCTCTGGCTTCCCTTCCTTCCTCTTCCTCTGGCAGGTACTGGCAGGAAGAGAGCACCCAGGAAAGGCCCCAGGGACCACGTGTTTCCTCACCCGCGGGCGCAGGGAGCAAGTCAAAGAGGCCCCTGTGCTTTCCCTTGCTCAGGTCAGTTCGAGGCAGATGGATTTATTAATCATCAGTTTAACTTCCCTTTTTAGATAACAGTGCAACCAAGGAGGGGGGTTGAGGGGAGAAAGTCCAACTGTAGGGTCACTGTTGCAGAGAGGTAAAGGACAGAGGACTGACTGTCCCCCGGGCGTCTCCTCCAGCTGTTAAGACTGAGCAGTTTTCCCCCAAGGGCACTTCCACTGAGGCTGGTTTGATCACACAACAGTTTTCAGCAAAATTAAGAGGTCAGGGCTGATGTGGGCAGGAGCCTGCAGGTGCTCCCCATCCTAAAACACTCATTTTCCTTTCTCACCAATGCCCAAAGAGACTGTGGAGCAATTCCATTAGTGTGTGTGTGTGTATCTATCTCAAGGCATTTTCAATTACCGAAGGCTAAAAGCATCCCAAGTCCATTGTAGTAATAGAGTGGGAGGATTTTGTGGGGTTGTGTTGTTGTGGGTTTGTTGGTTTTATTATTTTTTTTTAAGATACAGTAAACACTTTGTTCAATTCACTATTACTAGACCCTGAAAACAGATTTTGAGCCTCCAAACATCAAAACCATTTAAAATATCTGCGTATGTTGTGCATCAGGACCCCCCATTTGCTGGGAGCCCTCAGACTGCCTGAAAAAGGGTTTCATGTGTCCCTGCAGCGCTTGGGTTTCAAAAAGCTTATGGAAATGAGGACGGTGAGGCCAAAGGTCTTTTCTAATTGAGTATCTTTACCTTTCAATTTCCACCTTGAGTGGCTGGAATCACATTAGATGGAAGGAAGAGGGAGGGGAAAAAAAAAAAACCACAAACCAAAACTGCATGTGCTCATTTGGTTTTCAAAAGGAGAGAGCCAGCACGTGGCGTTTGCTGGTCCTGGACACGCAAGATTAAGACAACCAGGATTTTTTCTTTTTTCAGCTCAATACATTACTGATTTGGGCAAGAAGGAAAAAGTTCCATGATTTAAGGTCTCCAGCCACAAGGTTCAAGCTGTCAACAGTGGCCACTCGCAGCCACTGCAAAGCCTTTCAGTCCAGTACCAGAGGTCTGGAATGCCCACCTGCAGGGTGACAGAGACAGCTCCAGTTCTGGTTAAAGTCCTGTTGCCAGGCAAAAATCAAAAGCAAAAAAAAATATGTATCATTTCAGACATGGAATTGTAATGGTCAGTTCACATCTATTCTGCTGACACCCCACCCTTTGCTTTTTAATTAAAAACCTCCACGCCCTTCTGTCATTTCCACACGGTTTAAGAACAGCCCAGCTAAAATCTCATTGAAAAGTTGAATGTTTCTATATCCATGATTGTCCCTAAAAAAACCTGCCAGGTAACCAATAGTGTCCTAGACTCTCAACACAAGCTTAAAGTGAGGTCCATGTTTTATATCATCACATGGAAGTTACCAGAATATACAGTGCATACATGAAATGTGCTTCTGGGAGTACAGGATTCATGAAGAAAATCTTCAAAAGCAAAAAAAAAAAAATAAAAAAGAGGATAAGAACTGTCTACTGTTGGAAGCAATTTTGAGGTGTTTGATACCAAACGCGTTCCGAAGACATTTGAAATGCATTCTCATATAACTCATACCCTTAGAATGGGGCATTAGCACAAGCTAATCTCAAGCTCATGTAAACAGCACCTTCTGCTGTCAATATATCTCTTCTGTTTCCAAAAAAAAGGCATTTTTTTATGTTACAGAAAACAATACTTATGTGGCGAGTGTTTACTGATACCACGGGGTCTTCCTGACCCAGCGAAGGGTGAATCCAGCATCTGTTCTGATCTTAATGGACGCTGCTTCAGCTTCTCTCACCGTTTCCTTCACAGACTGCATGAGGTTCTGGGCGTTGTGAACCAACATCTCGGTCGCCTGTCAAGAAAAAGGACAATTCCCAGTGTATTGGTAAATTCAACTTTGAGGACAGTAGCAGGGAATCCCACTGTGCACGAGGACTCCCAGAACAAGCATGAAATGAGTCGATTGAAGAAAACCACCTCTGGAAACCTGCCTCATGACAAGACTTTCCCATTTCTCACTGAATGTTTGTGCAAAATCTGAATATTTTCACTACCATCCACCAGAGGGCGCTAATACTCCTCCAGTGCCAAACCTGCCGAGTTTATAGATTAGATGTAAATTCTTTCACGAGCTCGCTTTTTACTGCCTAGTCAATGAGATTGAGAAGTTTTTCATATCTAAATTTGAATCAGAGGAGCATTTTGGCTCGGGAAAGGCTGATGTTCCTCTATTAAACTGTAGCTTTTGAGCCAGAAACTTATCTTTCTTATCTTTCCTAAGCAGCTGAGGTAAGCTTCCAAACACTGAGTTCCCAGAACACATCTGATATTACATATCCTATATTTTTCCCCATAAAACTGATGAACAATTCCAGGCTACCATCAATTTTTACACCTCTTACCTGTTCCGACTCTTCGTCGCTGATATTAGTCCTGCCCAGCATGGTGGCTTTGACAGTGGAAAGAATTTTGAGTTGGGTACTGATGGTTGGGATTCGCTCACAGACCTAAGGAACAGGGATAAGAAACACATGGGAAACTGAACCCACACATCATCTATACTTTTTTTCAGGTAAACTGTTCAATTTTGTTTTACTATTAGATAAGGAATAAGCGTAGAGGGAATCTTATAGCCTTTAAGACTTTCTGACACATACTGGTAGGATACTTGAACCTTATTTTACTTTTTTAGGAGTTTTTGGGATGGAGCCAACATTTTTCCTTTCCTCCAGACATTCCTCAAGGGTCTGCTTGTTTAGGAGTGAGAGGATGTACATTTGGCTGAGACTGATAAACTAAGGAGTGTTCTATTTCCACTGCTGTTCTCTGATACCAAGGGATGAGGAGAAGGACCAAGGGATGAGGAGAAGGACCAAGGGATGAGGAGAAGGACCAAGGGATGAGGAGAAGGACCAAGGGATGAGGAGAAGGACCAAGGGATGAGGAGAAGGACCAAGGGATGAGGAGAAGGACCAAGGGATGAGGAGAAGGACCAAGGGATGAGGAGAAGGACCAAGGGATGAGGAGAAGGACCAGAGAGCAATGCAGCCTTAGGACACTGCAATGTTCACAGCGCAGGATTTTTCAAGAGCTCTTTGGGCACTGGCATCTTCTGCTCACCTGGAAACAAATCCTGAATTTACAGAATATGTACGACCATGGGATCTAAAAAACATACCACTTGCCAAAACTTTGTGAGCTTGGGAAGGAGACCTGATTTACTGCCCCAGCTCCTGCGCTCGCTCATACCGAGACGGGAACAAAGGGAGAAGTATTTGAGGCATTTCCAGGTTCCCCTCGTTACCTGCAAGAGGTTGGTTCTGATCCTCTTGTCCGTGCACTGCTTGGCCACCTCCTTGGCCAGTCGAGTGACTTCATCAGAGGCCTTGGCGATGTCCTTGGCGCACTGAATGAGGGCGCGCTTGTTGCCGCTGCCCCCTCTCACCAGGCGGGACATCTCGGCCATCAGCAGGGCCATGCGCTTGGCCGCCGCGATGATGTCGTTACCCTGAGGAGAACAACCCCACGTGAGCCTTTGGTAGCCTCCCAAAGTCACCACCGACCAGCAGCCTATGTCTCGGCAGCAACCCTTTCAAGAAGAACCACCATTTGTGAAGACAGAAGAGGTTTCTTCAAGGAACAGGGAAGATCTGGACTGAATTACACGTTTCTGACATTTATTTTTCTTCCTAACACTCAGGGGGAAAAAAAAAGTTCGCTTCAGAACTGTAAAAGAAGTGGTAAAGAGAAGTGTTAGTTTGTCCATGGAATGAGGGTTACTGCTCTGCTGGCTAGGTTTTAAGATAAAGCACGTTATTAGCATTTGAAATTCCAGATTTCCCAAAAAAGGCTTTTTTTTAAAAAAATCAAAAAAAGTGTGCTAAATAGCTTGTTAAACCAAATAGCACTAATTAAGTTCAATAGAGTGGTTGTAACAGTTGAGCATAAAATTTTCGGTGGCATCGGAATCTGGAGCGGTTAAAGCATCAGCTCTGCTGCTGTAACGCTGGGGCTGGATCAATGGAGAGAATATCCAACATACAAAGCTTTTGTCACAGGTGATGTGAAAAAGGAGATGCAACCATGACTTGGGGATTTTTGTTGTTTTTTTTTTTAAAGTTATTCCTTGAAAATAAGTCTTCCTTTTGACAATCTCTCTCCCTTTAAAGTAAAGCTTCCAGGAGAGAAGAACATGACAGTTCAAAGGATACTCTAATGATGTGTCTTAACATTAAAATCCAGATTTTGGATCGCAATTACAGTCACAGAAATACTTGTGAGAAATATCTGAAACATGTGAATTAAGTATGATCGAGGCAAAACCATTTCTAAGACACTGTTCCAGAGAGAAACCCAGTGTGAGGAAAAGCAGAGCTAGATGATGGTGGTTAGTGGTCTGTCAGCACGTTTAGATTCACCTCTGCAGAAAGCTGTAAGACTCAGGTGAGCCATGTGGTGCCGTGAAGCTTTCCTATGGTGTGGGTGGAATATCAGCAGAGTGAGTTTAGGTATTAGCACGCTCCTTCCTCTGTACAATTCCACAATTAGTGGCCAATGAAGTTCAGAGCAAAGAGCACACAGCAAGAACCCAACTTAGCAGATGTCATCTCTGTCCCTGTGCACGTAATCCCATCTCTCACTGTCAGCAGATTCAGGAAGATACCCCAGATGTTTCACAGATACAGGTGACACAAGAAGCTGAACTATTTGTTACCGTGCCCTAACAGCTAAGGAGTTTGCTAGTACAACCAATTAGGATGCAAACAACACAACACAAAGCTTTTCCGTGTTTTCACGTAGGAGGATCAAGAAATTAGGACCAGTGTCCTTTACGAAGCCCTCTAACAAGTTATCCAAGCACCAGAATCTGAAAAGGACAAGAACATTTTAAAAGCCCTTTTTATTACAATAGCTTAGTTTAAGTCGCTATGTAAATATATGCAGACACACATATACATAACACACACCTCTAACCTCTGTTTGTTACGGGACACCAACCTTATTCTTTGCAGCATGCTACAAAAAGTGACCAGTCTGGCAAACACTTGTGCTTAGACAGAAGAGACAGGCTACGTGTGAACATCTGAACCTCGTGTTAGGTTTCCACTGGTTTCATAGAAAAAAAAACCAAAACCCCACAATCTCAATCCGGCAGCTAAAGAGCATCCAGTGCAGATTCTTCAGAAGAAGAATTCTCTCAAGACCAGCGTTTGCAACACAGCCAAGTGCAAGCCCACAGCCACTCCGTCCTCCTCCACACCCACTGCCAGACAAAGCCATTCCGTGGCAGAAGGTGTCCTCACGGATGGGCATCAAGGGAGGCAAAGCACAAGGGACACGCTGAATGACTTCGTGAACGCTGTACGCTCTGCTGTATCTGGAAGTCATTGAGAAACCATGAACCATGGCTTCCCAGGCAGCCCAAATGAATGGGGAAAAAGAACAGGGGAAGGGGGAAGGGAAGGCAACCCCTACCACAATTTGAGAACTGCCATAACACAGGAACAGGCAGATGCAAAGGGAAAGGGAAGCCTTTAAGTATTAATAAGTGACCCAAATCAAGCTTCAATCCAGCACTTGACAAACAAGATCTAGCAAACCCGTGAAGCCACTCCCAGCCCTGGAAATGAAGTGCAGACACACTGAATCCATTCAGAGCGGCAGGGCCCAGCAGGGATCAAGAGTGATGCAAATGTGTCAGCGTTCCCAACGGCTGGATGCACACGGATCAGGCCCCGGGGAGACTCGGGAGTACCTTACTAGACCACTTGGTTGCTTCCCGATGCAGAGACTGAGCAGCAGCCAGAATGGGCTGGTTAACGGGCTGATTGGTTGGCATTAACAGCAGCTCAGGCTCGTAATCATCTTCAATGTCAGAGGGGAGAGTGAATTCAACATCTGCATCATCCTCCTCATCTACATCTACACCAGCCTCAGCCGCTTCATTAATCACAGTCACATCAGGCTTTGCAGGTGGCAGCAGGGGTGGAGAAACAGGGGGACAGTTAGTACCAGAAGCAGAATTTGGTAGAAGAGCATGAACTGAGCTGTTTTAGCGACCAAAACATCCTCTTGGTCTCCCAGGATCTGGCAAGACAGCTCTAGGACGGGGTCAGAGGGAAGGGGGAAGGAACACAAGATTAGCAGAAGGAAAACAAACATTTCACCTGCGAACCAAAGTCACCATAAAATATTAGGAAGTTACAATTCAAAGATACAGCAACATTTTTCATCTGAGGGTACAGCTTCTACAGAGGCTGACTTGCAGAACAACATTTTTCTGGCAAGACAAGGGTGAAATGAATGGATTTGCTGTTTCAATGAAAGCCATTTCGACAGCACGGAAGCGGGCGCAGCAGCTGATGGGGGTGGCGTTTGTGCAGACAGAAAGCTTTGTATGGAAGCCCATTCACAGATGTGTGATAAGAAGAGAGAACAGCAGGATCTGGGGAAAAAAAAACCACTGACACCACCTGCTGTAGATGGGGGGAGAATAAAAAAAAAAAGAGAGGGAACAAAAAAAAGGTGGGGGACACGGTAGAAATGAGTATTGAAGCACCACAGATAACATGAAAATGAACAAAACTGGGTTATGAGAAGAGGAGGTGATATTGAATGTTATGAATGCTGTGAATATCACAGTTCTAAAAAAAAAAAAAGCCTGAAACGGAATTAGAATAAGAGGATTATGAAGCATATGATACTGTTTTGCCACAATATGTTGTATCCGTTACCTTCAAAAAAGAGGATTCAAGCAAATATATTGTGTTAGGGTAGATGACAAGGAAGAGGGCAGTGGTGTAACGATACGGGCATTTCTAACACAGCAGCATTTCAACACACAAATATTCTACACATTTACTGACTTATCACCCTCGGCTTTAGTAAAAGAAATAAAGTCAAACTACCCTTACCAAAAACTACGCATTTTCAACTGTGTTTTGCTTAAGATACGGCCTTTTATAGAAAAAGACATCTACACCAACAAAAATACACAGAAGTTTTCCAAGGAAGTACTAACTTTTATGTACTGCCAAATCAACTCAGCTTCAAAGACAACTTCTATTTAAGTCTCAATCTAATGAAAAGTTTCCAAATATCCCTCATTTTCTGATTTATCCAAATGAGGGGGAAAGGCAGGGAAAGCTAAAGCAATAGCTCCGTCAGAAAAATGGAATACATAAAAGCCCAGAATCCACTCAGGGGAGTTTTTGAAAAGGAGGAAAAAAAAATAAATATATAATTTCAAGTCTTACAAGACTTAAGAATGTTATAAACATTTTTTAAAGACTAAATACTTGTCCCTGCTGGTAAGTGTAACACATGGTAAAGTACCAGTGGACTAATGTAATCGGGGAAAAAATCTGGCACACAGAATTGGAAAGACAAACACTAGGCTGACTGAAAGAGGGGAGATTTAGATTAGATATCGGGAAGAAATTCCTTCCTGTGAGGGTGGTGAGACACTGGAACAGGTTGCCCAGAGAAGCTGTGGCTGCCCCATCCCTGGAGGGGTTCAAGGCCAGGCTGGATGGGGCTTGGAGCAACCTGGTGTGGTGGGAGGTGTCCCTGCCCAGGGCAGGGGGTTGGAACTGGATGAGCTTAAATGTCCCTTCCAACCCAAACCATTCCATGATTCTATAACCAGCAAGGAGTTTTTAAGGTCTTAAAGTAAGGTTTAATACCTACTGTGTATTGTTAAGTTACCACTTTGGGATTCAAACATCAAAACACCTTTAGGAAGTGAAATTAAAGCTTTTGGCCTCAAAACTACCTTCTGAGTTGACTCATACGTTCCAGTACTATCCCTTTAGTAATATAAATCTGCATTTGGTATATCCAGAAGCACAGGGCAACAGAGCTTTTCATTTTACAGAAGAGACATTCAAACAGACCTGTAGGATGACTTCTATATTTTATCTGTACTTCCAAAACAGATGTTTCCCCTAAGCACAAAGCACTGCAGTTGATTCTGTGAGCTATTCGAATTTGTCTTATCATTCACCATCTAATTTGGTGAAGGAAAAAAGCAGAGGTTTTAAAACCCAAATTCTGACCTCTAATTTAGACCTGCAGAAGCCTAAATCTCAAAAGTTCTTACTCAGTAGCTGCCAGAGGAAAAAAGTTGCTCACTGGGGAAAAAAGGGGAAAGCAAAAAGTTATATTAGCATTTATAAGACTGACGAGTTCACATTGCTTTGTCATAGCACTGAAATGGGAAGGAAATGAAGGATTTTGGCCTTAATAGTGTGTGACTCACTACAAAAAAAGAATGAGGCCAAAAAAGAACAAGACCAGGCCATCTATATATGGTCACTTTTCCGATCATAAATGCACCAGATTAACTCCAAAGTGACTTGCAGCCCCTTCCAAAATTAAGACAAAGCAGCTCATGATTTCTGCAGCTAACACACAAATATTCTACACATTTACTGACTTATCACCCTCGGCTTTAGTAAAAGAAATAAAGTCAAACTACCCTTACCAAAAACTACGCATTTTCAACTGTGTTTTGCTTAAGATACAGCCTTTTATAGAAAAAAACATCTACACCAACAAAAATACACAGAAGTTTTGCAAGGAAGTACTGACTTTTAGGTACTGCCAAATCAACTCAGCTTCAAAGACAACTTATTTAAGTCTCAATCTAATGAAAAGTTTCCAAATATCCCTCATTTTCTGATTTATCCAAATGAGGGGGAAAGGCAGGGAAAGCTAAAGCAACAGCTCCATCAGAAAAATGGAGTACATAAAAGCCCAGAATCCACTCAGGGGAGTTTTTGAAAAGGAGGAAAAAAAAATAAATATATAATTTCAAGTCTTACAAGACTTAAGAATGTTATAAACATTTTTTAAAGACTAAATACTTGTCCCTGCTGGTAAGTGTAACACATGGTAAAGTACCAGTGGACTAATGTAATCGGGGAAAAAATCTGGCACACAGAATTGGAAAGACAAACACTAGGCTGACTGAAAGAGGGGAGATTTAGATTAGATATCGGGAAGAAATTCCTTCCTGTGAGGGTGGTGAGACACTGGAACAGGTTGCCCAGAGAAGCTGTGGCTGCCCCATCCCTGGAGGGGTTCAAGGCCAGGCTGGATGGGGCTTGGAGCAACCTGGTGTGGTGGGAGGTGTCCCTGCCCAGGGCAGGGGGTTGGAACTGGATGAGCTTAAATGTCCCTTCCAACCCAAACCATTCCATGATTCTATAACCAGCAAGGAGTTTTTAAGGTCTTAAAGTAAGGTTTAATACCTACTGTGTATTGTTAAGTTACCACTTTGGGATTCAAACATCAAAACACCTTTAGGAAGTGAAATTAAAGCTTTTGGCCTCAAAACTACCTTCTGAGTTGATAATATATAATTTCAAGTCTTACAAGACTGAAGAATGTTATCAACATTTTTTAAAGACTAAATACTTTTCCCTGCCAGTAAGTGTAACACATGGTAAAGTACCATGGACTAATGCAATCGGGGAAAAAATCTGGCACACAGAATTGGAAGGACAAACGCTAGGCTGACTGAAAGAGGGGAGATTTAGATTAGATATCGGGAAGAAATTCCTTCCTGTGAGGGTGGTGAGACACTGGAACAGGTTGCCCAGAGAAGCTGTGGCTGCCCCATCCCTGGAGGGGTTCAAGGCCAGGCTGGATGGGGCTTGGAGCAACCTGGTCTGGTGGGAGGTGTCCCTGCCCAGGGCAGGGGGTTGGAACTGGATGAGCTTAAATGTCCCTTCCAACCCAAACCATTCCATGATTCTATAACCAGCAAGGAGTTTTTAAGGTCTTAAAGTAAGGTTTAATACCTACTGTGTATTGTTAAGTTACCACTTTGGGATTCAAACATCAAAACACCTTTAGGAAGTGAAATTAAAGCTTTTGGCCTCAAAACTACCTTCTGAGTTGACTCATACGTTCCAGTACTATCCCTTTAGTAATATAAATCTGCATTTGGTATATCCAGAAGCACAGGGCAACAGAGCTTTTCATTTTACAGAAGAGACATTCAAACAGACCTGTAGGATGACTTCTATATTTTATCTGTACTTCCAAAACAGATGTTTCCCCTAAGCACAAAGCACTGCAGTTGATTCTGTGAGCTATTCGAATTTGTCTTATCATTCACCATCTAATTTGGTGAAGGAAAAAAGCAGAGGTTTTAAAACCCAAATTCTGACCTCTAATTTAGACCTGCAGAAGCCTAAATCTCAAAAGTTCTTACTCAGTAGCTGCCAGAGGAAAAAAGTTGCTCACTGGGGAAAAAAGGGGAAAGCAAAAAGTTATATTAGCATTTATAAGACTGACGAGTTCACATTGCTTTGTCATAGCACTGAAATGGGAAGGAAATGAAGGATTTTGGCCTTAATAGTGTGTGACTCACTACAAAAAAAGAATGAGGCCAAAAAAGAACAAGACCAGGCCATCTATATATGGTCACTTTTCCGATCATAAATGCACCAGATTAACTCCAAAGTGACTTGCAGCCCCTTCCAAAATTAAGACAAAGCAGCTCATGATTTCTGCAGCTGCAGCATCCACAGGCTTTTCGAAGTCACTTTAAATACAGCAATCCATCAGCCTGTCAGCCTGGGAAGCCTTAACTATTTGTGGCTCTCTCCAGGCAATACCAGGATTAAGGTTCACAAACAGCTTCACACAGAAGGCACATCTGTGTTCCTAGAGGTGTGTTAATCGAGCATTCCAGCAATGTGAGTATTGCAACAGTTGACCCTCGCTCACTCCCAACTTGAAAGAGTTTCTAACTCCTCCTATGGCACTGGTTTTACTATTTGGTCTGTAAAAGACTATTCTCTGCCATTGAGGCAACTGACTTAGGAGCAAACATACTGGCCCTAAAATATATAAATAAATAAATACAGTTATTTTTATTACCCCAGGGAGCTGGGGTTGTTCAGCCTGGAGAAGAGGAAGCTCCAGGGAGACCTAACAGCAGCCTTCCAGTACCTGAGGGGGCTACAGGAAGGCTGGGGAGAACCTGTTTACAAAGGCCTGTAGTGACAGGATGAGGGGCAATGGCTTTAAATTGGGAAAGGGCAGATTTAGATTGGAGATTAGGAGAAAGTTCTTTACTATGAGAGTGGTGGAGCACTGGAACAGGTTGCCCAGGGAGGTGGTTGAGGCCCCTTCCCTGGAGATATTCAAGGTGAGGCTCGACGAGGCCCTGGGCAACCTGGTCTAGTTGGGGGTGTCCCTGCTGACTGCGGGGGGGTCAGACTAGATGACCTTTGGAGGTCCCTTCCGGCCTGGGAAATTCTATGATTCTATGAAAATCAAGTAATACACCTCTTAGCACAAGGCACATCTCACAACTCCTCACCTTGCTAGACCACTTCCGGGCTTCATCGTGCAGCTGCCTGGCAGCCATCATCATGGGCTGATTAATAGCTTCTCCTGCCTTCTGCTCCGGGAACTCCTCATCCTTTTCTTCAGGTGGTGGTGGCCTGGGTGGGGGAACTTCACCTTCTGGAAGTGGTGGTTTGGGAGGAGCAAGCTCATCAGTCAGCTACGGAAGGCAAAAATCACATTCAGTGCAATGAAATAGTACAGACTGAGTGAATCAACACAGACTGAGTAAAGGGTGGTGTCATGGCAAGACATGATTTTAGATACTAGAAAGAAATTCTTTCCTGTGAGGGTGGTGAGAGCCTGGCCCAGGTTGCCCAGGGAAGCTGTGGCTGCCCCATCCCTGGAGGGGTTCAAGGCCAGGCTGGATGGGGCTTTGAGCAACCTGGTCTGGTGGGAGGTGTCCCTGCCCAGGGCAGGGGGTTGGAACTGGATGGTCTTTAAGGTCCCTTCCAACTCTAACCATTCTATGATTCTATGATTGCATGAGCTCATGCCTTTTGCCAGTTTTTCAAGTGCACCCTGTTAAAGAAAATACCATGTTTTCATCTCTTTTGAAAGCTGGATTGGTATTTTTCAGACCGAAGGCTACTTGAATGGCTGAGCAGCCAATGCATCTTGTTTTTAAGGAACAGAAATATACTTAAGCAATTTTAGCATGCAATCCACATGTTATCAGTGACAATTGTGTCAGATTGTATCAGAAACTCCGCTGCACTTACGTGAAGCTGCTCAAGGTCAGGAGGAGGAGGGGGGAAATCTGGTTCTTGAGGCTGGAAGGCTTCTCTGACTTTGGCCACAGCTCCCAGAATTCTGTATCCAGAATCCAAGAAGCTCTTCTGCAAAGCTGAACAAAAATCCCATTACCAGTTTAACAGCATTCTGTAATATTTACATCTGCAAGACTACCCCAAAAAATTACTTCTAGAATGTACAGTGTTGAGTACACTTATCTTTGTGAAAAAATTGTTTAAAAACTACCAAATTGTTTACAGTGGATTTACATGTTTGAGATGTTAAGCATCATATGTAACATGAATGAAATAAAATCTAGGCTGAGTAATAGTCACTATCAATAGCCAAAATAATTCCCAAAACAACTTTAGACTAAAAGAAATTACGTGATATTTTCTTACCTAAAGTAGTACTAGTGATAACTAGTGACAAATACTTCTAATAAAGATTATGAAATCACATAATCAACTAGAACACTGAATCCTTTTCCCCTGAATGTGCCAAAGGTCTTTGGTTGCATTTTAAAAGAGGAGGATTCAGCAGGTGTGACCTTGATTTCACCATTCTGGGATTTAAGTGCACACAGAACTTGCATACAAGGGGATACGTAGCTGTACAAGACCGAATGAGCACTGCTTCACATCAGCTTCAGCCAGTAAAAAAAAATATATATATTTGAAATCAGCTTGCTGAGTCCTTACCAGGATCAGAAATGTTTCCTGCCACAGCTTTAGCATCCATCACCATTGGTGATATAGTTTTGCTGAGCTCATCAGAGGCTGCTTTAACTGCCTCACGGAATTTAGGGTCTTCTGAATTTTCCACCTCCCGTTTGGCCACCAGTAGGATGCGGTTTGCTCGTCTGGCGATGCTGGTGGCACCAGCTACCAGCATCTGAGGTTGCATGTTGGCCATGGCAACTTTACATTTATCCAGATCTTTCTTAATAGCCTCTTCTGACGCATCCAACAGAGATTTAGTATCAATGGCTTCATCCACCAACCCTAGAAAAAAAAATTAAACACATTAATACTCCAGTTTCACCTGTGGAAAGGGAAATTTTGTATTCCAGAGACTGTTCACAGCCTGAAAAGTAAGTATTTCCAAACTGGAGGGTGGGGAGGGGTGAAAGGGGGACATGGATATCAGACCAGATGTATTACTGCAGTTTTACTTCTGATCATGTGGTACCTCTGTCACAGTATCCGTGGTCAGGTTCACTCCCACTAATGACACCCCAATCTCTTGCGCATCTGCCACGGAATGTTGCTTACACAGTTGATGCAGTAGAGACTCCTTCCTCCCACCAAATGTCTTTTAAGGATATTCAGTACTTTTTGTACCTCTCCCATTCGTTTAAAGTGGAAATATCCCTCTGGCTGTGCTTTCACTTAAGGGTGATATGTAGTGACAAGGCAGTAAGATTTAAGATGCCACAATTTAATTATGGGGATGGAGAAGGAGGTAGTACACAGTCAGGAGATCAGCAGACCAGGGCAAAGGATCTACACTTTGGAAGGACTGATCCATTCAAGTGTCTCAGCAAGATTTAGCTGGTCAGTAGCTTTGTTTTATTCACTGCTTTCATCAACCTCTTAAATCATTTTGAACACGTTTTCTTACCCCCACTTAATTATCAGTCCTCATTCAACAAGCCAGGATTATGCAGAAAGAACCCTCAAGTTGCTACAGTAATATATTGCTAGAGCAACAATCACAATAAAAAGTAGCAGCATTCTCTTTTTCCCCACAAAAATACTAAAGCCAAATTTGCTCTCCTACAGCTCAAAATTAACACATATTAAGCAAGCTATTTTTTATGCTGTAACTCTACACATATTTTTGGAGTCAGAGAGCACATTCCAACTTGAATTTATTTTTAATCAGTAATTTTGCACGTTTCATCACTCCAAAACAAATGGGGAAAAAATCATCTATACCAGCCACTTAGCCACAAGTATAATCTTCAACAAAAATGCTTACTTTACCTGTCATCTTTTCTATATTATCAATCCATTGGTTTTTCATGGTCTCAAAATGTTCACAAGCAGCTTGATTTCCAGGATTTCTCAGGAGGATACGAGCAGCTGATACTACCTGCCAATGGAAAACACTTGTAATTATGGAAGTATCAGTACATAACAACATCACGCATGTCCTTGAAAATGCATTGTTTTTTTCAGGACTGGATGTATAGCTCCCCATTTGGAATACTCATTAATTGTGGTTCATTAATTCTAGCCAACTAGCTGCTTGAAGATTTAGAATACTTCTGGAATTTGTTGACACAAATACTTTCTTTCCCAGAACTTCAATTCCATGCTAATATATCTTGAAAACATTTCTTGAAAGCACTAAAGTACAACATTTATTATTCTACCAAAATTTTAGATGGAAGTTTAGTTGGGGAAAAAAATTCACAAAAGACATTTTTTCCACTTACATATTTTACTAAGCCTCAAAGTAATTTTGTTTCAAGGATAAGTCTCTAACACTTCTGTCCTAGAGTTGAAGAGTAAGACACATTTAATCAGTTTGTTCTATGTGGTGTCACCTACACAAATATTTGCCATTCTCCTTTTGAGGGTGTCAGCACTACACTTCTTGCTGGAATTAACATCTTCCTCCAATAGCAGAAGCATAAAGAAAATTCCAAGAAGTCCCCCCCAGCCCTTGGAGAGGAAGGAAGCAAACCTGTGGGGTAAGCTCCCGCGCGGATTTCACCGTTGCCTGGATTCCTTCCACCGTAGTTTTATTGGCAGTTCCAACTGCAGCTGCTTTTTCAGCCGTAGCTCCCAGCCTGGCAGCGTGGTTCTCAAAGTTTGCTGCTCTTTCATCAAACACCTGCTTGGCAGAAGAGAAAACCCATTGGAAAAGCCTAACTTTCCTACCAGAACACACAGTTCCTTCCAAGTGTCAAGCACCAGACACCTGGTTTAACCAAAGTTAATTTACCTCCTGCGAGGATGCAAGAGGACACAAAAGCTTTGAAGCTGTTTTATTTTTTTTAATCTTTACATTACTGGGCTTTCTTCTTTACTAACTCATTTGGGCAACAAAGGATACTACCACATTTTATAGCTTTGAGGCATTAAGTACGCTAATTCCTGACAGCTACTGCTGTAACAAATACTGCTTTAGCTCATAGGGATTAATCTTCAAACTCATACCCCAGAAGTAACTATATTTGGAAGATAAATAGGGGTTTTAGTCTAAAAATTGAAGTTTCATACCAGAAAAAAAAAAAAAAACAAAAAAAACAGTCCTTAGTTATTCAAGGCAGAGAATACTTTGACAAAAAACTATCCTGTCATAAAGCTAAGTTCCCCAAGGCCTGGGGAATCATTTTGATCACGTTCAAATCATCTTGCCAAGCAGAGCTGCCAGACACAGAGTTTTAGATACTTCACATGCAGCCAGTAGCTTTGAAGTACAGGAAACATTATCCAGCAAGAGAAGAGGTTAAATCTGTTGATTGATCACAAATTGGACTATTTTAATCAGCTCATATAATGTTGAGATATACAATCCACTAACTAGTGTGTCAGTGACTTTTGCACAATAATTTTTAGCATTTTTTTTTATACCATAAACATGGTATAAACATCACCGGGAAAATCTTTGCCATTTATTGAAGTCAGAGACAACATAGACAACATAGTTTCTAGGAATATACAGCCCAATTTGCAGTCTCCAAGAGTACAGAGAGATCTGCATGGGGATCCTTATGTTGTCAGAATAGATAAGCACATATGACAAGACTGAGAAAAAACTACTGATTCATTTTTCTAAATACAAATTCAGGTAAAATTAAACAATAACTGAAGCTTCCCATGGGAAAAAGACCAGCTGGGTATACTTGCCTCATCTCTATTGGGAGCATCAGGGGGAGCAGTGGCTGCTACTGCTAATAATTTAATAGGAGTTGTGGTGTCACTAAAAACGTCAGAAACCTCCTGGGTCATTGCCTCTTGCATTCGTGCTTTAAGATCCTTTAAAAAAAAAAAAAAAAAAAGGAAAAATTATTAGCATAAGATACAGGAATATTAAGTTCATAGGGATTCAAATCCCATAAAACCTCTTCTTGGGAAAAAAAAAATAAAGCCCATTACAATAACAGCCTTGAAAATAAAATGATCTTAAAAGCATGGTCAATGAATCACTCTTCACATCATTTGAAATACAAGCAGCTTACAGACCACTTCTTGAGGCAGCATCAGAAGCTACGAACAGCACAATTTGAGACCTTGCCCCTCAAATTTGCAGTGCTAGCATGCTATTTTCTTTTAAAATGAGATTTCAGTTCTACTTGTAAATTGTTTATTTGGAATCAATCCCTACACAGCATGTTCTCAAGGCCTTTGTAGAAAGGTTTTTAACATCTCAGCTAAACCAAGCTTCTTGCTGCAGTTTTGTTTTTATTGATGCCTCCAACGCAGAAGCACTTTATCAGAGGAGAAGAAATGCCACGTGTTCCACTGCACGAGAGCAGAGTCTTACCTTCAGCGAGTCCTGCAGCTGAGCAGCAATTGCCCTGGCCTGAGGAGATTCTCCCTCCCCTCTCGCTGCCAGATCTGCTAGCTGGGCAGCCAGCTGGTCTACACGGTCACATTTGGCCAGCAGGTCTTGACGGTAAGGTCCCATCATGACATTGGCTAAACGGCGACCTTCTGCCACCAGACCTCGGATGGCTGCCTGCCCTACAGTGGGAGAAGTCACACTGCATTAATGGAGTGTGGAACAAAACACTGAAACCATAAATCAGAGGCACCACGAAGAAAGTGACACTTTAGAATCCTTGAGTTTTCAAAAACACCTTTTTAGGTAGTGGAAAGGATCTTCTGTAGTTTATCACTGACTAACTGCAGTTCAGACCTATGGAGGAATTAAACATTTTAAGGCAACTTTGGCTAAATATGCATCCTTTTGAACTAGGGTGGCCTGAGAGAAGTTCACCAGTACAGCTGTCAGGTAATTCCTACATAACTGATTTGTTGACTCCAAAAGAAGTCACTTAAAAATTCCAAGTACTGCAATTTATCTTCTATTATCTATTTATCTATTTTCAAATTATCGTAGCACTGAAAATATCATCCTAAATTCTACCAGAAGTGCTGTCTGGACAGAAGAGCGCACATACCTGATTTATATTGTTAATATACCTCTCCTATAAGCACCCTGCCAAGTGCCAATGCAAGCAAAAGACATTTAAATGAAAAAATAAATAAATTATACAATGACATCATCTTACAACTAGAATTTTTTTTTATTAAACTAGAAACATTCAAGTTACAGGACATGCCACATCTTGCATTCTACACTCATTTTTGTCACATGTATTACTCCAGCAATTGATTCAATTCCATAGTATATATCCAGTGTTGAGAAACTTCAGTTCCTCCAACAAGCTTTCACTTGTACACAAGCCTCATGATTAACTAGGCACTTACTTAGACTTCAAGAGGGGTTTAGGTTTCTTTGTTTCTTTTCAATTAGAAATAATAAAAATTAACTTTAGGATTTGTACTTTTTTAAGCCAACAGCCTCACAATTTACTATGTTCAAGTGAAACATCAAAATTAGGAAGGTTTTCAGCCACTGCCAAAACATCTCATGAGACCTATCCACTGCCTTCTTGGTCATCTCATTCTGTGTGCAATTTGCCTATCTTTCTAGTGACAGATTCTAGTGTCAAAACATGGAACTCCACTAATCTGTTTAAAATATTGCATATAAATTTGCACTTCACAACTGTCCAAACTATAAACATGACTAAATCTTTACTTCAAGGATCTGTCATTGGATATTCACACAACAGAAGTTATCTTGACAGACAGAGAAAGGTGTGAGAAAGAGGTATTAAAGATTTGCAGTTTCCACTCATTATCAGTTGCACTGCTCAGATCTAACTGCTGTGGAAAAAAACCCACCAAATCCAGTTCTCAAGCTTCACCCACCTACTTGCAATAGCATCAGAAGCAGCTAAACAAGAGGTTTCAGAAGTTGTTTACAATAAGCTCTCCATAGTGCAACTCCTGTGGTGATTGTCTTTTTTATTTTTGTTTTTAAAACCCTTAAAAAAAAAAAAAAAAAAAGGAAAAATTATTAGCATAAGATACAGGAATATTAAGTTCATAGGGATTCAAATCCCATAAAACCTCTTCTTGGGAAAAAAAAAATAAAGCCCATTACAATAACAGCCTTGAAAATAAAATGATCTTAAAAGCATGGTCAATGAATCACTCTTCACATCATTTGAAATACAAGCAGCTTACAGACCACTTCTTGAGGCAGCATCAGAAGCTACGAACAGCACAATTTGAGACCTTGCCCCTCAAATTTGCAGTGCTAGCATGCTATTTTCTTTTAAAATGAGATTTCAGTTCTACTTGTAAATTGTTTATTTGGAATCAATCCCTACACAGCATGTTCTCAAGGCCTTTGTAGAAAGGTTTTTAACATCTCAGCTCAACCAAATTTCTTGCTGCAGTTTTGTTTTTATTGATGCCTCCAACGCAGAAGCACTTTATCAGAGAAGAAGAAATGCCATGTGTTCCACTGCACGAGAGCAGAGCCTTACCTTCAGCGAGTCCTGAAGCTGAGCAGCAATTGCCCTGGCCTGAGGAGATTCTCCCTCCCCTCTCGCTGCCAGATCTGCTAGCTGGGCAGCCAGCTGGTCTACACGGTCACATTTGGCCAGCAGGTCTTGACGGTAAGGTCCCATCATGACATTGGCTAAACGGCGACCTTCTGCCACCAGACCTCGGATGGCTGCCTGCCCTACAGTGGGAGAAGTCACACTGCATTAATGGAGTGTGGAACAAAACACTGAAACCATAAATCAGAGGCACCACGAAGAAAGTGACACTTTAGAATCCTTGAGTTTTCAAAAACACCTTTTTAGGTAGTGGAAAGGATCTTCTGTAGTTTATCACTGACTAACTGCAGTTCAGACCTATGGAGGAATTAAACATTTTAAGGCAACTTTGGCTAAATATGCATCCTTTTGAACTAGGGTGGCCTGAGAGAAGTTCACCAGTACAGCTGTCAGGTAATTCCTACATAACTGATTTGTTGACTCCAAAAGAAGTCACTTAAAAATTCCAAGTACTGCAATTTATCTTCTATTATCTATTTATCTATTTTCAAATTATCGTAGCACTGAAAATATCATCCTAAATTCTACCAGAAGTGCTGTCTGGACAGAAGAGTTATCTATTTTCAAATTATAGCACTGAAAATATCATCCCAAGTTCTACCAGAAGTGCTGTCTGGACAGAAGAGCGCACATACCTGATTTATATTGTTAATATACCTCTCCTATAAGCACCCTGCCAAGTGCCAATGCAAGCAAAAGACATTTAAATGAAAAAATAAATAAATTATACAATGACATCATCTTACAACTAGAATTTTTTTTTATTAAACTAGAAACATTCAAGTTACAGGACATGCCACATCTTGCATTCTACACTCATTTTTGTCACATGTATTACTCCAGCAATTGATTCAATTCCATAGTATATATCCAGTGTTGAGAAACTTCAGTTCCTCCAACAAGCTTTCACTTGTACACAAGCCTCATGATTAACTAGGCACTTACTTAGACTTCAAGAGGGGTTTAGGTTTCTTTGTTTCTTTTCAATTAGAAATAATAAAAATTAACTTTAGGATTTGTACTTTTTTAAGCCAACAGCCTCACAATTTACTATGTTCAAGTGAAACATCAAAATTAGGAAGGTTTTCAGCCACTGCCAAAACATCTCATGAGACCTATCCACTGCCTTCTTGGTCATCTCATTCTGTGTGCAATTTGCCTATCTTTCTAGTGACAGATTCTAGTGTCAAAACATGGAACTCCACTAATCTGTTTAAAATATTGCATATAAATTTGCACTTCACAACTGTCCAAACTATAAACATGACTAAATCTTTACTTCAAGGATCTGTCATTGGATATTCACACAACAGAAGTTATCTTGACAGACAGAGAAAGGTGTGAGAAAGAGGTATTAAAGATTTGCAGTTTCCACTCGTTATCAGTTGCACTGCTCAGATCTAACTGCTGTGGAAAAAAACCCACCAAATCCAGTTCTCAAGCTTCACCCACCTACTTGCAATAGCATCAAAAGCAGCTAAACAAGAGATTTCAGAAGTTGTTTACAATAAGCTCTCCATAGTGCAACTTCTGAACCATAGTTACGTGCCCTCTGAGAGCACGCTTGGATTCTCACATCACCCTCCTCTTTGATTAAGTAGCCTTCTCCTCAGATAACCCAGAATTCACCCACCTACTTGCAATAGCATCAAAAGCAGCTAAACAAGAGATTTCAGAAGTTGTTTACAATAAGCTCTCCATAGTGCAACTTCTGAACCATAGTTACGTGCCCTCTGAGAGCACGCTTGGATTCTCACATCACCCTCCTCTTTGATTAAGTAGCCTTCTCCTCAGATAACCCAGAAACCACACAAGAGGTGATATTTTTAGGTCATGTTTATGAATGTTTTTCTCCTCTCCGAAGGACTGACTTCCTCAATTTGCTGGAGTAGGTATAAATTCAAATTTGACATACTATATTTGCATGTTAATAAGAGCGAGGAGCAGCCTGAAGTTTCTCTTGTTCTACACCACACGTTCTCCTGTTCTTTGCTGAATTTGTTGAGTTTCCACACTGCAGTTTCAGTCATAAAAATGAGTAACAAGTTTAACCATAAAACTCTGGGGGGAAGAGCACGCAGAAACACTTACCTACTCCCCGATCAGCAACCGTAGGGTTGTCTATCCACCTCTGAGCTTGCTCAATCTTGCCCTCCAGATGGACGGCTGCTTTCACTGGCCTAGTGTTTGCTACAGCCCTGTTGGTTTTGGACTGTAAATTCTGGAGTGATGTAGCTATCTGCTTCGCCAACGCACGGGCCTCAGGAGAGTCACCTTTCCCACTAAAGAATAAAGAAATTATAGTCACGTAGAGATCATTTACAGCTTAGTCCCAAATTCAGCAGGAAGACACAAGGAAAGGTACTTCATCTTTGTAAATAAGGTTAAATTTGACACTTGAGTCTCAGAGCAAATAATGCAGATCTGTCATCCAGAAACCCTCGCTCTTCTCTGCTGTGGTACCTGGATGCTACATGTGTTCAACACAGCACTGGGGAGGGGGAAAACACGGTGCTGTCACTGATAACGTGATGCATGACACCAATTTCTCATCTCCATGGCTGCCTTATGAGCAACTCCAATAATGCCACATAGGTTACAAGCAGAAAAGTAAGCAGCAACAGGCCCAAGGCTATACATAAACTGGAAAAGCAGAAGCACATCAAGACCTGCAGCAGTTAAACATCAAGAAAAACTGGACTAAAGTTTCTAACTAATGAAGAAAGAGAACTATTTATCTCCCTATTGCAACCGGCCACAGATGAAGATCAGTTTATACAATAAGCATTTCTCCACTTCCATTCTAAAGCATCCTCTTTGCAAAACTGATATAGAAATATAATTTCTGAAAGTCTTATCTTTCATACAGTTTGTGGCTACACAGTGCTTGGAGCACTGATGCTGCTTGAAGTGGCAGGTATTTCACCTTCCTGTTCAGCAAACTGCTAAGCAATAAACAGGGATGACATTTGTCTGTATAAACAAACTTAAATTTCCCATCATCTCATTCCTTTGAAGTGCTTTGACAGGACAAAGCAGCTCACTTTTGGCTTCAGTTTGCCTCTCAATTATTCCATAGGCAGTAGAAAGAAAATACAGCTCTAGTTACTCTAGTGGGTGGGGTCTTTTTGGTTGGTTTTGGCAGGGGGGTTTGGGGGGTTTTTTTGAGGAAGATAGCACAAGTTGGTCTTTTGGATACAAATAACTATGTTGAAGAATTAAAAAGGATACCATATTTTATAAATTAAATTTTTTAAAGGATGCTAAAAAGTTAGCTCCTTCCTTCCCCCACGGAACAGAACAATTCTTTGTATTCAATTTTTACTAAATGCAGCACAGAAACTCAGAAGATGTCCATTCCCAGCTCTTGGAGAGGAATATATTCCCCAATTAATCATCAATATTCTGATTTTGCTCAGCCCTTTGAACCGCAAATGAAAGTCATTCAAATAAATGAATGGTGATAAAACTAATACATACTGTCGTCGCAGCTCTGACAGTTTGGCTGTCAAAGCAGAGATCTCCCCCAGGGAACGCAGGATATCATCTCTTTCTTTAGGCTCCTCACATAATTCTGCAACTTTCCTTGCTTCAGCCATAATTCCCCGAATGTGTTCTTCTCCTTCACTGCCCCCATTAGGATCCGCGAGCCAATTCTTAATAGAAAAAGGTTGTGTATGAGTGAACACAAATAGAAATATTATTTCTATAGAGACTTTTAAATACCAATGCAGCTTTCCAAACTGTATTTAACAGAAAATACTTCTGAAAAGCAGTTTCTGTTTATTAGATAGCATGAAGTTGTTCTATTGTCTGGCAGATTTTCTGTTTTGAAACAGATGTCAAGCTAGATGAAATCTACCCTAAGATTTCACATTCTCTCACTCCCCAACATTTGCCAACAGTGTTTTCAGAAGTAAAATTTAACTAGTGGCTTTAGAGACTCATGATCTGGCTTTCAGAAAATAAAATAAAAACAGATGCTTTTGTGCACAGTGTGGCACTCTTTACAGAGCTCTTCCTGAAAGGTCTCACTATCAGTTCATTCTATATATTAATGTATATTTATATATATATAGTTATATACACATACACACTTTTAGATAAGTTATATAGAAGGTTTGTTATTTGATAACCATCACTGGGAATAGGCTGACCATTGAGGGAGACAGAGCTACAAAAATAAAGGATCAACTAACAGAAAAAGTAGTTTCATTAACATTGTTTTGCCTTTGTCATGAATATGAACTTCTAAATCCTGAACTTCACTCCCAAAACAGAACACACAGAAACGGCTCTGGTTTTACCCACAGGTAAATCTGTGCAGTCTGAAATTCCTCTACTCTTTTCTTTAATAAGATCAGTTTATGTCCAAATTTAGTGTGTTTCCTCATTTTCATTTCACAACCTTGAAATTTTTAGCAATGCTAAATAGAAAAAAAAATATGTTGTAAGCTGTAGCAAAACTCATAGTTCGTTATATACACATACACACATTTCGATAAGTTATATAGAAGGTTTGTTATTTTATAACCATCACTGGGAATAGGCTGTCCATTGAGGGAGACAGAGAGCTACAAAAATAAAAAATCAACTAACAGAAAAAGTAGTTTCATTAACATTGTTTTGCTTTTGTCATGAATATGAAATTCTAAATCCTGAACTTCACTCCCAAAACAGAACACACAGAAATGGCTCTGGTTTTACCCACAGGTAAATCTGTGCAGTCTGAAACTCCTCTACTCTTTTCTTTAATAAGATCAGTTTATGTCCAAATTTAGTGTGTTTCCTCATTTTCATTTCACAACCTTGAAATTTTTAGCAATGCTAAATATAAATGTTGTAAGCTGTAGCAAAACTCATAGTTCCATGTAAATGACCAAATTTAAGATTTTTCTAGGAAAAAGCAAGTACCCCCTACATGTTCTTCCTATACCAAGTAAGTCTGCGGTTCTGTGTAACTGCTCTAACAACAGGGATGTAATCACCTTCTGAAGTATCTATGAAATCATTAGTGGTACCTGAGCAGCATCAATCTTCTTGGCAATTGCCTGCTTGGAGTTGGTCATGGCCTCCAATTTGCGGGCTGCGTTTTTTCTGTTTTGAAACAGATGTCAAGCTAGATGAAATCTACCCTAAGATTTCACATTCTCTCACTCCCCAACATTTGCCAACAGTGTTTTCAGAAGTAAAATTTAACTAGTGGCTTTAGAGACTCATGATCTGGCTTTCAGAAAATAAAATAAAAACAGATGCTTTTGTGCACAGTGTGGCACTCTTTACAGAGCTCTTCCTGAAAGGTCTCACTATCAGTTCATTCTATATATTAATGTATATTTATATATATAGTTATATACACATACACACATTTCGATAAGTTATATAGAAGGTTTGTTATTTTATAACCATCACTGGGAATAGGCTGTCCATTGAGGGAGACAGAGAGCTACAAAAATAAAAAATCAACTAACAGAAAAAGTAGTTTCATTAACATTGTTTTGCTTTTGTCATGAATATGAAATTCTAAATCCTGAACTTCACTCCCAAAACAGAACACACAGAAATGGCTCTGGTTTTACCCACAGGTAAATCTGTGCAGTCTGAAATTCCTCTACTCTTTTCTTTAATAAGATCAGTTTATGTCCAAATTTAGTGTGTTTCCTCATTTTCATTTCACAACCTTGAAATTTTTAGCAATGCTAAATATAAATGTTGTAAGCTGTAGCAAAACTCATAGTTCCATGTAAATGACCAAATTTAAGATTTTTCTAGGAAAAAGCAAGTACCCCCTACATGTTCTTCCTATACCAAGTAAGTCTGCGGTTCTGTGTAACTGCTCTAACAACAGGGATGTAATCACCTTCTGAAGTATCTATGAAATCATTAGTGGTACCTGAGCAGCATCAATCTTCTTGGCAATTGCCTGCTTGGAGTTGGTCATGGCCTCCAATTTGCGGGCTGCGTTCTCCACTTTTGCAGTGAGCAAATCCAGCCCCTGGGACACCTGCTGTGCCTTCTGCATGGCCATCGGCGTCGCACCCTGGCCCCTGCCCGAGACAAAAACAGCAGCACAGGTTCAGCCCAGGACTGAACAGAGACTGCAAAAGCCATTTATGAGCATACCCAGCCCATTGCAAGAGATACAGTATTTAATCAGATTATTTTTGATTTTTTTTTCCTGAGAAAATAAAAGTAACTCAAGGAAGAACACCGCGACAGGAAGAGTTTAAAACTAAGTGCATATTTTCTTCTTTCCAGAATTTGACACTTAGCATCCTCAGAAGAATAAACATTTTTTTTAAGTGTCACAAAGTAAGGGTATTTGAGGACACAGTTCCACTAAAATACCCAGGATGAGACCTATTATCTCCTCGTTTATAGACTGCCACCAAGTCACTCGGAACCTGCAGGGGTTATGTCTCACCAGACTTAGGTGGGGACAGCAAGTCCGTAAGTGAAAATAAGACGTCTTAATTGCCTCGATCACATTGACAAAGTAGATTAAATGTTAAGGGCTATTGGTAAAACTTCTCGCAATGGTGAAAAGGATGCTAGCAATACACTTTTACAGACTGTACGACACAATTTGCAGCACTACCACTATTGGTTCAAATGCTTAGGAGTTCAAAGTTGGATAGAAAGATGACTTCACATACATATACCTGAGAACGCTGGGTTTGCATAAGGAATCTCATAATTCATTTCAAATCAACCTGTCTTCTGGAAAGCTTTTTGAGCATGTTAACTTCATCAAACCACTAACTTTAAAAACTCCACAGTAAGTGTAAGGATGACAAGCACGTTACTGGGACACTAAGGTGTATTTACAGAGAGCCAGGACAGAGTCTCAAGATGCCTTTTTTTATATCTTATTTCTCACAGGCTGAGTTGAAGTTATTTATATATTAAAAACAGCCAATAAATTAACTCATTTGTTTGTAAATCTTAGTCCTGTCTCTTCCTCCACCTCCAAAAATTTCAAACAACACGAAGCTGACACCAGCCACCACTTTACATGAAGATTAAGAGTTTTGCCTAATTTCTAATGTTCTGTGCAAAAACCAGTGCAAACATACTCTTACATTCTCTCAGGTCAATCAGCTGGAAATTAAATTGAAAATAAACTAAAACCACTTCTCATCCACTACCACTATTACAGCTAATGTACATCTCTTCTTTATGTAAGTGAAAATAAGACTATTACAGCTAATGTACATCTCTTCTTTAATGACAATATAACCAGTAATTCTCAATTTTGGCCAACATTCCAATAAACACCTAAAAACTAGAGTATCTGTGTTTCTTACAGGCATGGGGGTATATGATCTTTGGAGGAGAGAGTTAACAGTTTAAAATTACATTTCTGCCTAATTTGGAGGAAGGTTGTGCTTGACATTTAACAAACTCCACATTATCTACTTAAGCAATTTTGTTCATCATGTTATATAATTAAGATTCCACATAATAAAACATATTATTCTTATCAGAAGATAATGAAGTAAGAAAGGCAAATAATGACAATATAACCAGTAAGTCTGAATTTTGGCCAACATTCCAATAAACACCTAAAAACTAGAGTATCTGTGTTTCTTACAGGCATGGGGGTATATGATCTTTGGAGGAGAGAGTTAACAGTTTAAAATTACATTTCTGCCTAATTTGGAGGAAGGTTGTGCTTGACATTTAACAAACTCCACATTATCTACTTAAGCAATTTTGTTCATCATGTTATATAATTAAGATTCCACATAATAAAACATATTATTCTTATCAGAAGATAATGAAGTAAGAAAGGCAAAAATACAGCTGCTGGCCTGCTCTCCTACCAGTTAGGGAGTGACAACTGAAAGTTCAGAAAAACTGGTTTAATAGTACTGGAAAATTGTCCCTGAAGGGTAGCAGATTTACCTGGCTCTGAGGTCAGCCAGCTGGTCAGTCATCTGGCCCAGCGTTTTGCACGTTCCCAGAATCTCTCTGCGTTCCTTGCCCGCACACAGTTCTCCTGCTTTTCCAGCTTCATCCAGGATCTGCCTTATTGCTTGCTCACCAGCATCCCCTGAGGGGCAGAGCAGTCAGTAAAACCAACAGGACATGTACAAGTAAACTGCTAATCCCATCACGCTTAAATATTACTGTTAGGCAAATCTAAAGTTATACAAAAATAAAAAACACAGAAGGAGGAACTTTAAGTATTAGCAACCATTGCAGTTAAATACTGCTGAATTTATGGGGTTTTGTTTTTACTAGTGCAGAAAAAACACATATGTTATATAGACTTTGTTATTTAGACAAGTGAAAAAAACCCCAAATCTTTCCAGATCATTAGACACAACTTGTTCTATCTCAGTATCCAAAGAAAGGAATAAATACAGGCTCCTTCTGATTGATCCACCACATATGGGTTATTAATGCTTAAAGGCAATTTTGTCTTACACAACAGAATTATTCAGACCTTTAAAAATCAAAATACTCTGTGCTGTTATTTTTATTTTTTTTTAATATTACCTGGAGGTGCATTTGGATCTCTCAGCCAACCTTTTGCCTGGTTCATCTTTGAATCTATTAAGGCTAATGCTCTTTTCATGGCTTCAGTGTCCTTTAAAAAAAAAGAGAAAATACTAAAATGATTCTCAAAAAACCAAACCATCAATAGTCAACACAGCCAAAGCAGACAGAAGTTCTATAAAGCACAGTCTACTTACAGAAACACACCCATATAAGCAGCTCAAAACCCATTTTTCAAACTAGCAGGTCATAATTATTTATTTCCAATTAAGACAGACATTTTCATTTCACTCAAAATGCAGAAAATATGCATGCAATTTTAGTGATTTTTCTATTCCTTTATTTACTAGTGGTTTAATATTTAAATAATATTTAAATAAGCACACATCCTGGAGTTAGTTCCGGGTTTTTTTCCTTGGTGTACATCAGGGCACATAGAAAAGTTGTAACAATGAGATTCAAGTAAACTTTTCAAAAATGGAAATTGGCCAGTGAATTTTATTTCTTACTTCTGTATAAGAGGTTTCATATCTGCATTTTTCACCTGCTCTGCTGCTTGAAGTCAAACAGCTGCTACTTGCAGAAAAACAGACTGCCAGCTAATTCCTGGAATTCTCAACTACAGAGTTTAATGTTTTCAGAGAAAATAAACGTGGTCACATGCAGTTGTTTTATACTCAAAACTTCTCTGCCAGGAGCATCAGAAAGGTGCTTCTTTGACTGTTATGCTGCTATTATCCAACACCTCTTTGACTAGAGGAGACAAAACCATCCAGTCCTCATTTCTCTGCATAGTGTTAATTGTTCATATGTCATCTCTCCACTAGAGGCCAGAAGTTTTCTATCTTATAAAAAAAAGACAGTGAAAAAAAAGTAACCAGTACCTTAAGTAGAAAGTTGGGGAAAAGCCAAAATAGCTTTTTACCACGCATGTCAGGGAAATAATTTGAAATGCATCTAATATCCTGTGATTAGTATACAGATGATGATAAGCCTGGCTCTCATGCTATTAACTGAATTGGGACTGTCCACGTCCAGCTTTTATGAAGAGGAGCCTACTAACATCAAAGGTCAGTATGTGGTAGAGCATGTGATATCCTGACAACACTCAAGAACTGCCACATTTCTGTGGAGTTGTTCATTCTCCACGCTTAGTCTCCTACATACATCACCATAAACCTTTTGGCATTTAAGCCAGCTTTATTCAGGCATGTTGGGCCATCAGCTACTCATGAAGTGTTACACTATAATTCAGCAACCAGCTTTCTGAAAGGTCATGCCACACACTGCTGGGTAGTTTTAAGGGCTCTCGAATCACAGGCTGAGAGAAGGCACCAAAAGCAGAATCATTCTCACCTGGATGATTTGTTCTCAAATAGAGAAACTGGGTCTCAGAGGTTAGATCAGGACTTGTTTGAAAAAATTAGGATGCGCAGCCACAGGAGGGGGGTGGGCACACTCTTTTAAAAGCCATCCTGTTTATAGCTTGAGAATTGTGCATTTAATATATGACAAGACACAAATAAATAATCACTTAAGTATTCAATTGCATATAAAAACCTTACTAGCTGTGAAGGTCCTGGTGTTACACTTGTCCCTTGTTTTATACACGGGCTGAAACTACTGCAGTTTGGCATGAATGGCCTGCTACAGGCCTGCCTACCCATAAATAACGTCAGACAAAGAACAAACTGAATTTTTAACAAGGCAACAGATGTTGCCTAGCCTGTTGATGAGGAGATAGGTGTGGGATAGCTGAGGAAAGGGGAGCCTTGGGAAAACTGTCTTCGCCCCTCCCTTCGTACCAACACAAGCTTTTTGTGTTGTCTCAGCTGCCTGCAGAGTTGCAGCCTCAGCAAAACGATACAGAAGCCTCGCATCTAAAGTCTTATATCAGGGGAGAAAAATCAGGGGTATTTTAGCCTTTACACTCATGATTTTGTACTTGCCAGCACTACCCAAGCAATAGCAGGCCCCATCTCTCCTATCACAGAACCAAACTGCTCCTCAGCGTAAGTCTCACTGTCCTGTGTGGCTCCACGCTCAGGTTTGCAAAATACTGTCCCCTTTCCTATTTAAAAAAAAAATTGGTGCAATCCTGGTGTAGGATTGAAGTTTTCCAGGACAACGGCGTATTTCCCGCCGTCACAGCTCAAGCTGCCACAGCAAGGAAACCCTCTCAGCTTTAGCCTGATAAGGAGTTTTCATTGCAAGGAGATGAGTAATTTTTAAATAGGAAATTAAAACAACATCCTTAATTAGGTCTGTTGGTACTGCGCTTTCGTTTCTGCCACAGTTGTGTCTGGGTCAGATACTTGGCAAGTGACAAAGGTGCAGCAATCCTGAAATGTCTGGACTTATCCCCCAAAGTAGAAATATTCCATCTAAACAAAACAAAGCCACTCACACAAGGTCTTACTACTTGAAAGTGTCTTTGTATTCCTGATTTCTGGAGCTGTTTAAATGCCTTGTTCCATTCTAAACAGCTAAATATGTTTAAAATCTTACTCTTTGGGGTTTGCCAGCAGAATATCAGTTGCAAGCAAGAAAAGAAAAAAAATCCTACAGCTATATCCTGCAGAAAGGTTTCCTGTAGAGTAGTTTTATCAGCAAAAAAGGATTTTTTCCCTCCTCTCCCCACAGTTCCACTGTTGGCAAAAGGAATTTCATTAACAGAAGCAGCACTATTACCTTTTCAGAAGAGATAAACAACTTAAGTTAATTATATTAAACAACTAGGGCAAAGCTGTCTGAAGGGAAAAGACCAAGTTGGCTTTTTGCATATCACTTTGTAAAGCAGATGAGCATTTATTCCAGATACCTTTATGCATCACTTCTGCCACTACCAAGAACTTTGATATTATTCATGGAGCAGGTGGTATTGGCACTGCTTTGAAAAGGAGCATCATAAATCCTACACAATCCCTTGTTGAATGTAACACACAACCTCTGACTCAATAAAGTGGTGTAGTCTGGCGATATCTGCATTTCATTACCAAAGAAGGGAATGTTGAAGGAAATAGGCAAAGCCAGCTTTCTGGCAGAGTCAATAGCTTAGTCACCACCCAGGGTTCAACCCTGCAAGATACTTCTCAGCTTCCTACAACTTTTAACTCCCTCCATTTCTGTGGAAATGGAAGATGTTTAGAATTGAGTATTACTTCCAAGTTTATTCAAAAATAAACGTTAGGAATATACAAGAGAAAACTAAACTCCTCCATAAAAGGTACAAAGCTATGAATGGAAGAAATAAATACAGATTGTTTTCAAGATTTTGTCAGAGATCAGTCTCTGCTCAGTATTTCAAGTATTTTTAAAAATCCAGTGGTGGTGTGAGCAGAGCTTATTGCAATCCAGTAACATGCATTTCGGAGTCCAGAAAGACCAACAAAATTGTTTACAAAGAAGTCTATGAGTCTGGCTCCATACATTTGTTCATTCTCCACTATGTCTAGGTGGATTTTGTGATGCTACAACTTATAAATAATTCAAAAAAGAATAATAAACGTAAAATAAACTCCAACATCAGCAGCAGCATGTACTACACAGTTAAAAAGTCAAGCCTGTGCATCCCCAAACACACCTTACTTTGCTTCAGAAAAGCATGGGGAAAATATCTTCCCCTTGACCATCAGGCACAAAACGCACACAACAGTTATCTCATATAGAAATAAAGAGTTCCTCCCTCTCCCCTCCAGAAAAATAATAAATCAACATTAATGGATGTATATACAAATACAGGAAAAGGTCTATAATATGTGACCATTAGCAAACTAGCTCCTGCTTCTGCATTTTTCAACTCAGATTCTTTGTGGTAACTGTTTGGGCCAGTGCTACAGTTCCAAAGCTTCTGTGTACCTTCATTCAAAATATAAATAAAATTTAAAAGTTCTCAACTTGGAACAGAAAAATATTTTGATGATACTAGTCCACACAAAATATTTATGCATTACACATAATGACCAATATTTTCCCTTTGGAAATACTGTTAATACGGCAACTATTTTCTTAATAAAATTCTTTATTAATCTGCCTCCCAAGGAAGAGAAGTAATAATTTCCTACGGCTAAATTGCCAACTTCTTGCAAGAGTCATTTTTTCTACCACAAAAAAACCTGCATTTGTATTTTGTAAAATACAGGAATGCTTACATCAAAAAATAAAACAGAATTGAAAAAATGCAAATACAGAATTGAAATTTGAGGCCAAGACCTGAAGAAGACAAATCATTTGAACTGAAGGAAGGCTGCTGGTGAAATACTACGGGATGGACAAAATTCCTGACTTAAGAAAGCTTTCTGGGCATGCAGAAAGCTTGTTCCTGCATGACTGGGCCCTTTATTTGTAGCTACAGTCACTGGTAACATCAATTAACACAAAAGCATTCAGCAAGAATGTGCTCTAAGATCTTGGGCTAACTCAGACTCAGAGAGACAGTCTTAATGCAGTTCAGCTTGCAATTCCCATTCTCTTAGTGAAAGCCAATTCCACATGTGGCTGGACAGGGCTAGTAAGTTCCTTGTAAATATTTCGTGTGTATAGACATGAGTACGGTGTCACAGCTGGCACACAGATAAGAAGTTGCACAGCACACAGTCTGCACACAGCACAAAATCCCACATACATGCTTGGTTTTTTTGGGTTTTAGTACAAGGCCAAGGTGGAGGGTGTGGAAGAAAGCTTACCTTCTAAAGGTGAGAAAAGGGTAAGAAACAGGAGAACAAAAACAAAGATGCATAAAGTAGTCATAATAAGGAAGTGATAGTGACAAAATAACTCAAAAGGCAAACTAAGGGTCAAGTGCCAAACAATATAGGCCAAAGTGATTTTAATGCCTACATTACATCAATGTTAGATTCTCTGCAAGATTTCATTTGTTAATAAGTCTGGCTTCAGGTCTCAATATTTTCTTTAAATACATTTATAGTTACTTGTTGCTCATAGCACTAACCGTTGAAAAAAAAAAACAACATCCCTTCAGCAATTTACTTCCAGGCACTCAAAAAAAAAAGTGGCAGGAATTTCAGTTATGCAGTTCCACTTATTTGTCAGCCCACAATAACACTTTTACAACTCTGTCAGACCTGCTTTATGGTCTGCTAGATATGTCAGTATCCTCTGCAACTATCACTTAAGAGCATCACTTCACTCCAGGTGAGTGGCTGCGGTGACTGGCACAGCTGAACTCCGAGCTGTAAGGAACCAACGCCGTCCACACAACAGCTTCACAGACATCACATTTATCCAGAAGAGCTGCCCAATCTAATGTGCATTTCTTTGAGACAAGGCAAAAACTTGAAATTTACTCCCACATCCAGACTAAAAATGGTGCAGGGGGAAAAGGAGGAAGCACTCAAGGAGAGATTCCCCCAAATTGACCAAAACTTTTCAACTTCAGGCTTTTTGCACCAGGAATATGCCAGCAACCTGTCTTTTCTAGTAGTACGTCAGGTAATCTTACTGATGAACACTTAGCTACAAGACCAGCTTGATGTATAAAACAATAGCTTTTTATCAAACTTTCCTCTGTCACATATGACTATGTAGCCATTGTGCCACCTGCAAATGCCACACTCCTTTGATTTACCTTATTGAGAGAAAGCTAATTTTGCAAGATACATTAATACAATCATCTCTGAAGATTTCTTTGACCTTGAAGAGACTACACAATGTGATTGCAAAGTGTTACAAAACTGATGCACAAATACATAATTCAACAGTCTCAAAACCCCAAGTTTATCAAGTGTAGGACACGGCAGATAAAAATTAGACTTCTATAGACAAATGTAGGTGTGAAACATACCTTGCTTGCCCAGGCATCTTCATCCCAGGAAGTGAGTTGTAATACACGGATTATTTCGTTTATCTCAGCACTCATTTTCTCTACTGTGAAATTGCGATTTTTCAACGCTTCTTCTATTCCCTGGGTTTTAGAATTTTTTGTGGTTACAAAAATCTTCATAGCTGTGAAAATACCATAGATTAGAAAAATGTAAATGCAAGATATGATCAATGCTCAAGGTGACCACCTACTGCATTAATACAGAGGCAGTACCTTTGATCTTGCATGGACCATTTTACCGCAAAGAGATTGTAGTTTTAATACAAGACCCAGAGTTATTTGCAACCAGTACAGAAGCAAGGTCAAGGCTGTTACTTTTAATAAACACAAGACATCGGAACTCCAGCTCAAAACAGAGAGCAATTCAGAGTGATATTAAAAATTAAAGCCGAAAATACCTGAAATAAGTACTGGCAATAACTCCTTCACAGTATTCATGGAGTTTACCAGCATAACCCTGTGTTCCTGATGAGTTAATTCCTGTTGTCTCTCATCAATCATTTTGGCCATCTTTGTCATTCCTAAAGATTAAAATAATTGAACAGTCATAAAGAAAGAAACATAATATTAAGTCTAATTTGCAATATTTGAGCTTTCTAAACAAGAGCAAAGTGTAATGACTCATGACAACTATATTAAAGTTTAAAATTTAATTTTTGTGTTAGCAGCTATTATTTAAAACACATTCCAGACGCGTCAGAGAAGCCACTGATTCAGAACCCAGCCACTATGCTAAGTAGAATGAAATCCTCAAAATTCTTGATTTAAAATCCCAACAATAAAATAGGAAAATACCTGAAATGACTACTTTAGGACATGAAGTCACCTCATGAACTCTGGAAACTAATTTACAAGGTTTTTGGTTTTTTTTTTAAACTTTTCTGTTAGGACTTAATCAAAGCCTTAATTGTGAATGATAGAAAACGGAAACATCAGGGTTTTGTTTGTTTGCCTACCAGGGTTTGTTCCATCAAAGTTCAAGAATTGTATCCATTTATACTTCAGTTCTGCTAGAAATATTTTAGTGCTCTAGAAGTGTGGAAAGAATTAAACTTTTTATCAGCGTAATGGGCTTCATAGCAGTGAATGCTTAATTACACAGCTTTTTCAATCTTTTGTTTTCCTCTCACTACTGCATGCTTACTTCTTTCATGTAATACAGTGTAGGAAAGGCACAGTACATATCACCTGTGTAGTACATATCATTTATCAACATCTTGACTCCTCTGCATTAAGAGAGAACATGAATCAGAAAATAATCCTCATTCACCCTCTAGTTTAAAACTTTTTCCAACAGACACTTTTGAAGCAACTGCTTCAAAACTTGGGTGAGGAAGGTGCTGGGGGGGGGCAGGAGGTAAAGGGTAGTGGAAAAGACTATACTTAGTATATTTATGATAGGCTGTAGCAATTCAAACCTGGCCCTAGATTCTTTGTGTATGTCACCAAATCCTCCATAGTCTCTACTACTTCCGCCACAGTCAGATATTCCAATATTCCTTTGCAGACACGGATGATTTTACGGACCTAAAAAAGGGACATTCCATCATTTATTAGATGAAGTTAAGTTACAGTTGAATTAGAAATGCAAGCCTATTATCAGAACAGAATAGGTATAGCATTTGCTAACACGACATACGGGCAATCACAAAGGTCTGGGATACTGATTAATTACCCACCACGCCATTACTCAAGAGTGCTGTATTGACAAAGACAATATTTAATCAGCATTCCACTGCTCAGAAATGCAAAATCCTACTTCCAGTGTTTTCACTTTGTATGATAAACGAAGAATAACTTTGAGAAAATTGGTTATAAGGAAGTGTGTTTAAGTTTGTTGGCATGCTTGAAGCTTTTCATTGCAATTTCATCAATAAAATAAATATTTAACTTAAATCACAAAGCAAAACTATATAGAAAGCAGACTCCAAGTTTTCAGAGGAAATATTATTCACCACACGGCTCTACATATGGATAAAACATTATCCAGCATTCCAGTGGGAAAGGTAGATCCAACATCTTAAGCTTTCCAGAAAAATCTGTGAAGACTGTACTTTATTTGCCTCCAGACATCTGCCTCAGTTTAACTTTTTCAGTTCATACTTGATTCCAAAACAGATCTCTGTCAGTTAATTTTCTAACCTCCTAAACCACATTATTTCTGACAACACCACATACAATTCGTATTGAAGAATGAGTTTATTAACATTTAGTTCCTGTCAACTGCACGCAGCGTTTAGTCCCTAGAACAGATCATAGTCTTGTCTCGATGGTAGTTTATCTTGAAAGTTAGTAAGATAGAGACATGTCACGTTTTGTATTTGTGAAGAGTCAGTCATTGCAGACTAATATTTCTCTTTTGGTTAACATGCAGTTGTCAGGGACTAGTTCAGCAAAGCATTAACCAGAAGTCAACTCATTTCCTGAACACTGGAGCAGGGACGTTAAAAGCTCTAACTTCCCTGTGATTCTGTCCTATGACACTTCATAGTATCTATTAAAAACCACTTAAAATAATGTGTAATTACAAGTTCCATGGAGAAATCCCATAGCATTCTCCTCATTTCAGAGGAACGTGCTAACAGTACTATGAGCTCATTAAATGAAACAAGGATGCCATGTTAAACTACTCAGAACAGCAGGAAGAGTAACACAATTTCATAGATTAGTAGATTGTCGCAAGGGTAAAATTTAGAATTAACCTCTGCATTCCTAACAGCATGAGCTTCATTTCCTCATAGTAGCATGATATTTGCTATTTAGAAACAAGCAAGACTCCCCATTCCCAGAAAAAGGATCACAAGAGTAAAATTTGTAACAAAGAAACACTCAATCATAAGACACTGAAACCCTCCTTTTTAAGTTTCCTTGCAAATCTGGCTCTTTTGAGGATGGACAAACAGCACCTCTGGGCCACTCGTCAGCTTGTGCAGCAGCCAAAAGCGTAGCAACTGTTACATCTATCAGAACACATCCTCTGGCTAACCAGCCAAGCAGTCCAAATTGTTATTAGCCCCTCTGCCCCATGGCCAATTAAAGGCCAGCTAATGAGTCAGACAGGTTAGGAAGTAGAGGCCAATTAAATTGCCACAGCTAATGAGTCAGACAGGTTAGGAAGTAGCCTAGGGCTTTTCAGTGAAGGGATACGGAGAACACAAGGATCAGTAACGGAGAACATAAGGATCAGTAACGGGTCTGATGAAAGGAATACAGAAAAGCATCAAGCAAGATGTAAGACAGGGCTGATGGGATCTGGCCTGAGGAATAATCACAGGCAACGCCTAAACATTATGTCATAAAAAGATGCTTTTAACAAAACAGAGCAACAAGCCTAAGCTCCTTCTGACAGAAAGGAATGCAAAATATGTTTCCAATCAAGCTAGAATGATCAAAACCATATTCATTTACTCAGTAGTTCAGATCAGCTAATTCAGTTAGATGCATATTTGAATTAGTAAGACTATTGCGCAGATACCTATGCCAGTCACGTTGGGATTCCTACCTCCGCTTCATCGAATGTCAGAAGCAAGTCTGAGGTTCCAGAAAGGATTCCTCTCGATCCATCAATTAGGTAGTCACGAGCTGGGACTGAATAAGGATCCGCTTGCAGCATCTGGGCTGCCCGAACCAGCTTGGTGCAGGCATTCTCCACTCTGTGGGAAGTCATCAGATAAAAACCTGATTAGTTACTGTCTGTTGTTTAAAAACCAAGAGTATTTATTTATTTTAACAAGAAAGTAAACACAGTTTTTCAGAAGTCATGCAATCTTCCTATGCAGGGAATGTTTGAAGTATCCCCTGTACAGCAGGCAATACAGTGTCGTTAAGGAGAGGTCCCAACACGGCAAAACACCTTCCATCCTTAATAACAAGGGCAGGGGACACATCAATTATTCTTTTAGGACTTCACAATCAAAGTAACTGCCAACCTTTGTCAGCCTCATATTTGCATTGTCATTCAAGAAGCAATTGCTATTAACAAATATTAAACGATGGCTACACATTAAGAGAAAAGAACATAGCATTAAGAAAATTAAGATTCCCCGATTCCCCTGCTCATTGAAGCTGTTGGTCCAGCTCTTCAGAGTCTGTTAACACTCAGGACAGAAATAGCATTTTAAGTACCCCCAAGATTTAGTGATAAGGTATGAATTTCAAATGCAGCTTGCAATTCCACACTTAAAAACAGAAAGGAACTTTTGCAAGATATTACAGTATGTAATTAGAGTAACACAGAAGTGACTACAATAAGCAAATGAGCTCTGAAATTAGGTTCCATCAGGCCATTTAACACAACGGTTTTAAAATATCAAGAACCAGAACATTGAACAGTTTATGGTTCTGTTCTCTTGTTGTAATTAGCTCATGACAGCTTAGAGAAATACAGAATTCAGACTTCACTTCCATGTTAGCTCTGCTGTTCCCGAGTGTAGTTATTGACTACTCTGATTGTGACTTCCCTCCATTCCCTCCTGTTTCTTTGACAGAAATTTAAGTGTAGGCTAATACACAGGCTCTATGCGAGTGCCACACGCTCATTTAAGTCACACGAGGTTCCAACAAACACTAAACCCTTTTATTACAGCAACACTATCTCTTATCACAACCTTCTCACGCTTGTCATACAGCCCAGTTTCTACCGATCAGTTGGACACCCTCTTTTATCATGTTTTCAGTTAAATACCATTGGAAAGTTACACAGGCCATTTTCTCCCCTACATTCTTAATGGTTACATCTAAATTTAACTATACTAGAAATAAGACACTAATTACAGGAAAAGATACTTTTTTTCTTCAGAAAGTAAAGTTTTCAGCTAATGGCTCCCTAGAGCAGATCAAATTGGGCCAGCTGACCTTGTCCTAACCTGCTCTGTAGTGAGACATCTGCTCAGCACATCAGATGGTGGTAATTCATAGCTGGGTAAGAAAATACAGGAGGATTTCAAGGCAGAAAGTGGGAATGGTCTGCTCATTACTATGCAACGTACTTAGTTGTATTATCAAAGTCAACTGACTTCACTAAATTAGATTTCCGCGCTCGCTTCTCAAATTTATTCTTTTCAGCTCTGCCAAGAAAAGGATTAAACAAATCACCTATTCAGCCAGCTCAGAGCTATGGGCTCAGAAATACTTCATTTCCTACAGTTCAATTTCATGGTCATCTGTTTAATACTAATGATTATCTCAAGGCTGGCTTTTTCATTTGTAATGAAAGGAATTAACATGAATGTGTATTACCCATAATTACCATAATTAACAAAAATAACATCTGAAAGATTCAAAGTTTTCTTTAGAGTTGAACCTCTGAAAGGTAAACTTGCATTTTACTTGTACAATGTCTATTTTGTATAAATTTTCCAATGCATTTGAAAGACTTTAGGAGTGTACACTATGTAGAAAAAACCAGAGTGGTGTTTAAAAACCAGACATCCTCCATCCCCTGGAAGGCATACATGCTAGGAAACAAAAGATTAGAATTTGGGGAAAACAGTAATTCAACTACTTTAATTAAAAAAAAAACCAACCCACACTAAAAATATTCACTGCAATGAAACATTTGTTCCATCACAAGAATCAAACACATTCAAAAGTTTTTAATAGAAGTTCATTGCTTTGGTGAATGTTCTAATCCCTGTATTATATCACAAACTAAAAAAAAACCACCCAGCTTTATTAAAAAAATGTATATTTATTTTTGAGGCATGATTACAATAAAGTCACGTCAACACCAAACAAATTCTTTGGAGAGAAGTCACAGGTCACGATATTTCCAACCATATTACTTTTGGTAGTCAGCTTCATTCCTGCTCATGTCTTCCTTATGAAATGTGAGGGAAAAAAATTAGGTTCTGCTAACCTACCATTTTAGTTCTTAGGTTTTAGGACTGACCTCTGTTTTTCCCAGAGATGCCTGCCCAAAAATGCTAGGCAATGCCTTTGATATATTTCAAATTCTAATCACTTAAGTTGAGTGAGTTTACTCACTACAGTTTAGATTACTTGCAGTTCTAGAAATATAATTTAAAAAGCAAATACTTTAATTTGTTAATATACTTACTAGCAATGGAGCTCCAGCTTGACTACCAAAATAATGTTAATATAGAATAGCATTACTGCTTGATTTTTTAAATGAGTTTGCATGTGCAAGTTTAACACAGAAAAATTTTTATTCTCAGTGTAAACAAATCAATCAGGTGTTACCCCATTCTTTGCCTAGAGATTACAGCTTTTTCCTTCTTCACAAGAGAATTATAACAAGTAATATGATCACATTGCAAAACATCTGATATAAATTATATGCATTACTCATACTCCCCAGTGATTAAGACAATTAAGATAAAGAACATTTTTTAACTGTAGGTCAATAGTTCCAATGTGGTTTATGTCAGTAGCAAGCAAAGAGATGCATGAGAGCTTCTCCTCAGCAGCCAAATTATTTCGCTGCACAACCACACTCCTACTGAAAACCTTTACAGATTACCAGCATATATTTTTTCATTATGAACCCTCAACGCCAGTCTCAGGCAAGCCAAAATCCAAGTCTTTGGAAAGAATAAACAGATCTTCTCCCTTGCTCTCAAGACTGGTGGTCCTTTTGAATGGAGAAAATACAGACAGGGAATGGTGTGCTAGTGCACATGCACTGCTCCTTACCCCATCGCCCATGGGCTGGTACAGGTTCATTTTGATATAAGTTCCAGATTAACAAAAAACAACAAATGCCATAGATTGTCATTAAACATTCCAAGCTCATGTTAGTGCCTCTAGAATAGTAAGTAAATACTATGTGAAGCAGGTTTCATGACTGTGACAGAATGCTTTGTTTCTCATTTTTCACTGTATCACAATCCAAGCAGTCATCAATTCCTGCAGAAAAAGTTCCTGCACCCAGCACAAAGTGGTACTATTCAGCAGTGCTTGTATCACATTTCTACAGTAATTTAAATATTTAAGTCTCCACAACCTAAGCGTTGATCAAAAACTGGTTGCAGTATAGCAATTAAGAAAATCTCTTTTCCTTAATCACTTACTTGTCTAGGTGAACAAGAAGCTGGAAATTAACTATAAATTCTACACAGCCTAGAAAATGAGCACAATCAAAATTACAATGAGTTGTTGACAAATACAACAAGCAAGAAAAAAATTTTCGTCTCACTTCATTACAGAAACTCTCCCCTTAAAAAAAATAGAAAATAAAATCAAGCCTCCCTACACCCAAACAAGATCTCCCAGCAGGAACACAGCACAATAAATACTGTCGTGGGTCGTATCAAAGGACCATTCAGCTCAGTATCCTGTCTCCAAAAGAAGCTGCAAGTAGATGCCTAAGGAAGGTTAAGAATAGGATAAGCATTTATCATACTTCCTCTGGGCACTCTCCCATCCCCCACCTACTCTCAGTTCTTGGGATTTCCTGCAGTTTGTCTATTTGATAACCCACAATGGATTTCTCTAAGTACTTATCTATTAAGCTCCAAACTTACACAAAGAATTTTAACAGTAAATAAAATACTGCCTCAAAGTGATGCCCCCATCAAGTTCTCACACAGGAAACAAAGTGCAAGTTCCCACTTTCTCCACGTAACTCATGCTATGTTTTTGTTTGGGTTTCTCTGCCTGTTTTGTGTTTGGGAATACAGTAAAATATGCTGTATACACTGGACAACACTAATAGAGCAGTCACCCTACAACTCTACAACCTACATTCAGTAGGTTGTAGGACAAAGTCACTTCAGTGAAGGTTTGTCAGTTGGCAGTAAAAAGCTTGGCAATTCCACAACAAGTAGTGATACATGATTTTTAAGACCTAGGGCAACAGAAGGAGAAAGTCAGTTGTCCTTGACACCGAGCCATGGAACTAAGAGTGTCAGTCACTGCTCTTCAAATGTCTTACATTTCCAGGCAATTATATCATGCATCAGCTGCCTATACTGACAGATTCACACTTTTCCACCAACCAATTTAATTAGAAAAGATTGAGAACTCCACATTATCTCTGACACCATTAAGCAAAAACTACAACAGCACACAGGCAAGCACCATTATTACACTGATTTTATTTTTAAAGAAAGAAATACCCTAGATACATACAGGCATGTAACAGGAAAGGTCAATGTTGGCAGAAAGGTCATTCCTGACGAAGGTCAGCCCCAAGACCCCTAAGAGCTATTCAAACATAAGAGTATTTTCTAATCTGTACAGCAGAAATAAGTAACTGATCTAACAGTGGACCAAGTTTCCTGTACCTACAATAAAAGATTTACAAAAAAATGAGTTTACTTGATAAATGCTGGTGGCATGTCCCTTTTCAAGATCTGGTCTTCTGTTGTCTGCACAGTCTCTTTTCCAACCTGCAGGAGAAAGAAGTCACACTTAAAATTCAGAATTTCACTGTAAAGCCTAAATTAAAATAAATAGCAAAATATCAACAAAAAAAACCCATTATTTGTACTAATGATAATTCCTTTCACTAGGTCTGCTGTTGCTGTGTCTGGTTTTGAGATCACTATATTCTGTGGTTAGACTAATGCTTTAGAAATCATCTGTTGTTTCCTGCCAATGTAGGCACCTAGTAGTAAAAACGTAATCACTGTGAACTCTGTAGGCTTCCCTCCCTCCCTCCTAACCCCCAAAGGTCAGAAATCAAGTTCAAATTAAAAAAAAAAGTTACCCCCATTCTGCTATTCAATGCAGTCTATTAGAAAAATGTAGTTAATTACTGAGAATACACCCCACATCCACATTCACACCATCCTTTAGGCAAAAATAATTATGCAGAAGCTAATAAAGAAAGAGATAGAGTAAGATCTGGAGTTTTCTATACACTAGCTCTTCTGTTATACAATAGAACTCTTTATAATTGGTAGCTGGCTCTCTGGACTGTGAGATCACCAACTTGACAAAATATTTCCAGCTCCTTTGTTCACTGTATTTTCCAGCTGAATAAGCTATTCAGAAAGGCACCACAAAGCAGAAGGTCTTTAACCCAGACACTAGTTTGTGTTAAGAGCTGCCAGGCCTGCTCAAGCTAGACAAGATAGCCCTGAAAATCCCCGAGTTAAAAGATTTGCTGTTTTTTGACAGAAGCTGCAGTGTGCCAGTATGCACAGCACTTGCCACTTCTAATGCTCCACAGCCTTCCAGAAGCACCTTTTTCCTTGCAAATTTATGCTGCTCTGCCAAAAATTGTCTCCCTCATCTGGTCCTTTTCAAAGGGGCTTTACAGAAGTACATTGGCCCTAGTAGTTATTTGGTTCAAACACAGAGTCAGCCTAGTCTACTGATTTTATTTTAAAAAAAATCTATTAGTAATAGAATCACAAGTAGTCACATAGATATTTGTAAGTAACTAAGGGAATGGCAGAGAGGAGGTTGAAGGTTTTCGATTTTACAGCAGGTTTCTGTCATTTGTCCTCATTGTAGGCTCACAAACAGCCATGCTCCCTCCTAGTGCAGGGCACTGGGGCTTTGCTTTGAGTCCCAAACTTCATGGCAATGGCTCAGGAGCACAATTATAAATGTATCTCATGCCCCGTTTCTTGGGAAAGGGTTACATGACCCGCCAGAGAATACACCTGCTTTCTTCAAATTATTTCCAGTGCCCTCACGAAATATATTCCTTCAATTTCTCACGTTTGTATGCACACATGGATGACAAAGATGACATGGAAAAGCAGTAATTTCCATAAACTTTGGACTCCACATCATTCAGACAGAAGGCTGTCACAAAGTACTACTCTTCACTGTCACTTAATCTGCAAAGAACCACTGGCAGGAAATCCTATTGCCTTCAAGATTTATTTCTCTTGCAGTTGTATCAATCTGCTTATAGTTCAGTTCATTAAAAAAAATAGTTCTGAGGACATACAGTTTTTAAAGAAAGCATGAAAAAATAAAGCTGGGGGGGGGGGGGGGGGGCAGCTTCAATTTGAAGGTTATTGTATCAATTATTGTTGTTATTTTATATTGAATAGCCAGTCAGGAGCAACCAAGAAACAATTTCAGCTCAAGTTACAACACATTTGATGCCTGATGTAAGTTACTTGTAGCTTTATTAGACCATGCTAAAATCGTTTCTTCATTCAGTCTGGAAAGCATAAGTCTCTTCTATAAGCAGATATTTCTAAGTTCACTACTCAGAGAAGCATTATCAACTAATTATAGATAGATGTATACATGCTATATATACACTTTATATAGTTATACATACACACATATATAAATGGACATTTTTGCTGTGCCTAGCTAACATCCCTAGTCTTCAAATGAAAGAATGAACTAGGATACGAGTCAAATCCCATTTTCATTTTTTGCAGGAAGTTTTAACCTCAAAACTTTCCTGAAACAGACACAGAATTTGCCCTGAACTCCAAAGGCAGATCATTTCTCTTCCAAGCCCATCACAAAGCAGAAATACTCATTCCTCCAATATCCTCAGCATTATAGAGCACACAGACAGGGCGCAGGATTTCAGGCAGTTCCCATGAGGCTTCAACTAAAAAGGTCCCCTACCTTTCTAGAAGAATGAACACTTTACCATATTTTAAGCACCAATACAGCACATACTCACTGAATCTGTTCAAACATAAAAGCTCGTGGCTCAGAGGAAAGCATTTCATATTTACATAGCTATTGATTAACCTCTCCAGAAGTTGCTCTTTGCATTTGTAGCCAAGTTACAGAGAGGGAATGTAAAGAACAAACGTCCTCCACATACCAACCAACAGGCAAAGCCTCAAAACATGAGACCACATCTATGACTAAAAATACACAACCCCAAAAGAGTGTTGTGGGTTTTCTTTTTGAGCTTTGTGGTTAGGGGGATTTTTTTGTTTCTTACTCTTTGTTTTAATAAGATCCGGTTTCTTAAGATTGAATTTTACATGGGTTAAGCAATTTTCAGACACAACGGCTGTGTAACACCAGGTAGAGATTCACTCAGCCTTACCTTCTCCATATTCCAGTGCCAAGAGAACGATGATATTTTTTTTCCTTAAGATGTAATATCTACACATCTGCTATTTCAGACAGAAAGTTTGTCAAGTATCATGCTAATTCAGAACAATTATCTGAGAAACCTGTATTTTATTTCCATCCAGCAGTATACATGTGGAAAAAAACAATTTCTACGTTGGTTTCAGATATTCTTACCTCCTAAGATGATTTTTCTCTAACTGGGAAGCAACAGTCTCTATAGAATAGAAGCTTCTGCTTTTAAGTAATACTGAAGTGGCCATTACTCACTGTTCCAAAGAAACTGTGCAGGTTAACTCAGTATAAAGACCATAACTTCTTGAAGGCTGTACCTGCCCAGAGTGGCACAGAGGAAGGGAAGCTCTCAGGCAAAACTTACCATGACGGTTTTACAGTCACGACCTTCTACCCATCCATATTCATTCCCATACTCTTTGGGAGACTGGAGGCAAATCAGTTGAATGAAAATAAATAATGAGCTACTTCCCTGCTCGCTCCCTCCTACTTAACAGTGAACAAGAGGCTGGTGAGTATAGAAATTCAAAGGAAATGGGGACACGCACAAGTCAGAGGGCATATATGGCCACTGAAAAGCCTTCTAGGAACACAGCTGGAACAACCAGGAGACAGATTTCCAGCTCCTTTTGGCTTTTAACCTTGCTTGTAGGTCTCGTGCACTCTTATCTGCCACTTGATTACTAAAAGATCAGTATGTTTTAAGATTCCTGCTGAGGAGTATTGTCTCCATGGAATACCAAGGGGAAATCTTTCTGATCAGGCTGAGTTTTTTTTCTTATAACCAGTTTTGCAGCTTTTTTATCCTCTCTGCCTCTACTGCAGGAAAGACAAGACATAAGCACCCCATGAGGTCCCTTTCCCATTTCTTAGCCTGCTGGATATAGCAAAGAACAGCTGTTCCCTGAGAAGGGGAAAGAGTTTCAGCTTCTGTAATTCTCCAAGAGTTTGTTTAAACAAAAGACACCACAAACACCCAGTAATATCTAGTTCTCTTAACTTCCAGAAGTTTGAAAATACAAATGCATATATCGTATAGAATAAAACACACAAATATTTAAGATGAGAGTCCGAAGTTTATTATTTGGGGTTGGGTTTTTTTTTCCTTTTTGAACAAATATTCGTCTTAATACATGTATTGACAACACTGATTTGACAATTTGCCAAATGTGGGAAGTGAAATTTTCCTTGCAACTTATATGATTTCCCCAGTTAAAAAGAAGACCTTATAAGAATTAGTTCTTGCACTGTTCCAGAAGCTAATTTAAAACATCTGTCATTTTAGCAAGGAGCCTAAGAATATTCCTGCATCATCATCCAGTGAATACATACAGCCCTGGCTGTAACACTAGCAGAGCCCCAGGTTTCTCCCAAGGAATAAGCTACAGGGTAAGTTTTGCTTGACAGGAAGAGGTCCTCCATGAGCTGCAGGTGGAAAACTGCTCCACCAGAACCTCCAGAGGCTGCAGGGGGACAGCCTGCCTCACCATGGTCTTCATGGGAATCCCTGCTCCGTTGCCTGGAACACCTCCTGCCCTTCCTTTTTCACTGGCCTTGGCATCTGCAGAGTTGTTGTTCTCACATGTTCTCACTCCCTTCTTTTGTGAACTACTCTGCAGGGTTTTTTTCCCCTCTCTTCTTAAATATGTTATCCCAGAGGGGCTACCACAGTTTGTCTCAGTGTGTTCAAAACCATCAAGAGCTCAATAACTACTTCACAGTTGTTCAGTTTTCCCTTTGTGAAACCAATCACTGGAACCAAATTACATGGAAAGCTTTTGGGAATGAACTCTGGCAGCAAAAAAGAAGCAAACAGGACTTAGCTGCTTACCTTCACTGTTGACAGTCACAGAAATACAGCTGTTGCAGTTAATAATGTTTTTTTCCTGCCCTGACTTTTAGCTACCATAACCCATGTGGTAAATGTTAGCAAAACACAATTGCATATATCCTGGCATATCAGCAAAGCATAGAACTTTGCCAGATGCAAGTCAAACAGTGTTGGGATACATCGTGATATTTCTTGGTCACATCTAAAATTCACAAGTCACTCAAAAATTATCATCAGATGACAAACAGCTCCCAGTAAAAGACAGAACTTTTCGCAAACTGAAGAGACAAGCAGCACTGAATTACTGATTACTCCTCACAATCTTATCCTTCTCATCCAATAAGAGTGGAAAGAACCAGTTATAATAAGGTACAATAATACAACCTTTTTTTTTGATGTTTTTCCTTCAAAGGTTCTCTTGGAAGCATTTAACAAAGCAAATTTCCAATTTTTTCATCATTCCACTTTCACCTTGCTTTGAATTACAATTGGGATTGATACATCACTTGCAATTAGTGAGTTTAACACTGTTTTAAGAAGCTTTCAGTTTTTCTACTTATCTGCAGGGGAACAGGCCAATGCAATTAGAGACTGCAAAGTAAGTCCAAAGAAATAAGCAGCTGAATTCTCTTCCTGCTTCTAGTTTATGCCAAACAAACAAAGCACATATACTACCAGTGACACCAGTTAACAAGACCCCTTTTCCTTCAAGCCAGGCATGAATCTAAAGAGATTGCTGAATCAGAGCCCATCCACTTTGCCTTTCAGTTAATATGGAAGCTCTATACTGGCTCCTCGTTTTCTCATGATTACCCTGGAGACCACATTTCAGGCATAGCAAGGTACAATTTCAAAGTCATCTGGCAATAAGTCAAGTAAATTAGAACACCCCAGCCATCTGGTCCCTAATAGCAGCAAACTGACCTACCTGTCTACACTGGTGATTAAGACAAATTCAATTGGCTTGAGGCTAAGGAAATCCTGCTGTCCAAGTAAAATACATAACTATGAAATGAGAACCATATGGAAACCAGAAAGTGACATCATTTGAGTACCAAAAGACTTTCATTCATGCTGCTATTGTCTACTAACTTTGTTACTAGTACAGAGCTGAGGCTTGGATGGTTTAGCTAATTACAGGATGCACAACTTAAAGGAAACAATAGGATATACTGATTATGTGAGAAATTTTACAGAGCTATTATCATTTGGAAATCAGTTCTTTTATCAAGGAAAGAGTTTCTTCTTGAAAACCACTACTTGCAAGTTAGAACTACTTTAAGGCACTCTAACTCCACTTCAGTCAAATTAGGTAAGTGAGCTCTGACCATTCAGCATATAAAAAACTCACTTGAAAAAATAAGATACAGCAACTATCCTCTGCAAATGAGATTTACAGCTACTTTCACCTCACACTGAAGTCTAAGGAAAGCGCCTCATACCAAACAGTATGCAGACTCCAAAACCTCTTCATTTCCATCTACCCAGACCTGTGGAATGCCACGAAGTTTCAGAGCACCTCTTAACATTAATCCTGCAGTAGATGTATACACAGATTAGTGCTGTGCTAAAACATAACACATGTGATACCATAAAACTAAATTCTCTCTGTATTCTCCCGCCAAACACCATGATGCTGCTGGGAGCTTTGCATTATCTCTGACAATCTGCCAATATCTGCATGTTGGAGAGAATTTTGGTTCTTTCACCCCCCAGTAACTGAGATGCATCCTGACCCCCAGCCTCCCATGCGTTAAGTCAAATAAAAGTATCTAGAAAGTTTACTTAAGATTAAGGCTTTTGGGCTCTGTTAGTAACACAGTAATAAGCCTCACCACAGGAAGTTTATAGATCATAGAAAGTGGAAGAAAGATTCCTTCCCAGAGACAGCAGAGTGGCCTCAGAGAATCTGCATTTCTAATACAGATAAATATTGTAATGCAGAGTCTCTAAACCAACCCAAACTATAGCTTCACATAGGTAGTAACAGACTTTCTCCTCAGGCTGGGTTTTTTCCTTCATCAGAATGACAAAGTAAATTGGAGGTGCTCTCTAAATTGGTGTTTCACTTATCCACGTTGGCACAGAAAACACTCAAGGAGCTGAAAAACCAGAGTTGGGCCTTTGCCAAGCGAGTTGCACTCCTGGATTACGTTTTCCCAGGTGCAAGACCTTACACTTGGCCTTACTGAACTTCATAAGGTTCTTGTTAGCCCACTCTCCCAGCCTATCCAGGTCTTCCTGCAGGGTGGCTGCCCCTTCCCAAGGGTCCACTTCCCCACTCAGTTTGGTTTCATCAGGGTACTTTGATCTCATCATCCAGATAACTTCAGAAGGCACTAAACACCGTTGGGCCCAACATCCATCCCTCAGGGATCCCACTTGTGACAGATTGCCAGTTTACACAAGAGCTGTTGACCACCACGGTCTGTGTGGGGCCTGTCAGCCAGCTGCCTACCCACCACTTGTCTAGACCATAACACATCAGTTTCTCCAGGAGGAGGCTGTGGGGAACCATGTCAAAACCTTGGAGAAATCCAGGTAGACAATGTCCATTGCTCTCCCCTCATCAACCAAGCAGGTTACTTTGTGGCAGAAGGCGAACAGGTTTGTCACATGAGTTGCCCTTGGTGAATCTGTGCTGGCTTTTCCCAATCACATGCTTCATTTGACTTGTGGTAGCCCCCAGGAAGATTTGTTCCATAAATTTCCCAGGGACTTAAGTAAGACTGATGGGCCTGTAATTTCCTGGATCTTCCCCTTTAAGCCCTTCTTGTAGAGAGGGATGACACTAGCCACCTTCTTCCAGTCTTCTGGGATGTCCCCTGATCTCTACAACCTCTCAATGATTATGGAGAGCACCCTCACAACATCAGCCAGCTTTCTTAACAACCTCAGGTGGATAACATCAGGGCATATTGATTTATAGGGGTCAAGGTCCTGCAATAGTTTGCATACCAACTCTTCCTTCACTGGCAGCGGGTCTGTGTTTGCGTCATTTTAATATAACACAACTGAAAATGTAGGTTGGCTACCAGCCACTGAATTTTAGGATCTTTTGTTATATGCAAACTTACACTGACTTCTGAATAGCAGACTGTTCAACTCCGATTTCCCCCTCTTACACAGACAGAAAGGTCAGCACTGCTTCCCGAATGAGCTCCCTCCTAGAGCATCACTGGTTTTAGAGTAACAACATTTTTTCTAAATTCAAGAGAGTAACAGTTCCCCTGCAGAAGACAAAGTTTATAGGCATGAGAAAGTAAACAGTTTTGAACACCTCTGACAGTAGAGGGAGAAGGAAAACCAATCATTATTGATTTTAAGACACAACAAATCAGACTAAGGGCTCACCTGTATTACCTGATGGAGGTGATGCATTTATCAGCGAACAGAATACTCACCACCCCACATGACACTGCTTTTTAATATGTTCTAAATGTAACTATTTTGCCAAAGCCACTGTCATGAGACTACCCTTCATTCTAAACAATTCTGAAATTCTCAGAACAATCCCCCCGCTTTTCCCATGATGCTGTTCCAAGTTACTGAACTGGCTCTAATCTGCCTGTCACAAATGCTGGGTTATTTATCTGCAGCCCCGTCAAGCAAGTATCTATTTCCATTATCTTGAAGCGTTACAAAGACTAAATGGTTTAGTACTGAGCAGGCAGAGAAGGAATAAGAGATACGACCTTAATCTAGTTACTTAAGTCAACCTGCAAATGCAGGAACTAGACAGGGTTCTGTCCCTCATTGACTTTGTTTAATCCTAGTATTTCCCTCGAGGGAAACATACACATCTAAAATTAGCTTTATCGATAAAGTAACATTTTTCACTGAGGTTTTCAATATTATATTAGAGATATCTTAATGTGTTCACTAATATATGGTTGAAGCAACGGAAACTGATAGCAGTTAGTTTTTGGCATAAGCCCTCCCACAGTAAATGTTTCCTCATCAGCAAGATATGTACTAACATGGTATTTCATAGTGATTATCCACCTTCTGTAGCATATTGGACAATTTGTCTTTCATAAGAGTCTCATTTCACTTGACTAACAGTTAATTTAAGTGTACAGTAAGTTAATGGTATAAATCATTGCTCAAATGTTAAATGTGATTTTTTAATTAGCTACAACAGTATCTAGTTACATTAAATAGAATAAGGACTAGAAATGGTGGGCTGTTTTCCAAGGGACAGCGCTCATTTACAGCACCATTAAAAACTTAAGTCTGTCAGAAACTTGATATTAAGTGATTGTTTTCCAGCCTGACTTAGCCTTCAGGGGCTCATGACCACTTACACCAGCTCTGCAAGGAATTTGGTATGTACGAGACGACCCACTTATGTGCAGAGGCATCACAAATAATTTGCAAACTACTACAAAGCAGCTACTCAGCAGAAATAATTGATAGAGGATATTAAAAATCAAACAAAGACGTGTCTCATCTGGTATTACTTCCAAGTTCGATGAAGATCTACTCTGCTGTTAAAATTAGTTCTAAATAACTTAAACTTACTGTGTGGTCAAGTAACAAACTACTTTTCACACCCAAAAAAAGCTTTTAAAGCCACTACTTTCAACAGCATTTGCTATTTATTTCTTGACTCACATTGAAAAAGCAAGCTATTCTTTGAAGTGATGAAGTGGCCAAGGCTAATAAACTATGGCATAGCAGCAGGTGTTACCAGTGTTGTCAGAATCTCCTACTACAGGATGATATAAGCAATGAGTGGTATAATCTAACTAATTCCTAATTGTCAGTGGCTCCTGTAGCTCTGTAACATGAAGCTCCTACTATTCTCAGTTGAAACAAAGAGGGAAAACTACATTGTGTAAACAAGCAACGTGAAGGTTACAATCCAGCACGTACAAATATCTAGGCTAAAACTGCTTATTTTTTTAAGTTCCCCTGGTTGGCAGAGCTGCACAAAGTCTGGCTTCACCTCTTGCATACAAAAGGAATAATCCTAGTCACCGTTAGTTTGAAGTCATACAGAAGTAAAGCCTCTATAAACCTGTCTTTAAAATTAATCTTTAAATTTGACACTGAATCATAAAGAGACATCAGAAAGTTCAACAACTTTAAAACAACAGAAGTTTTTTTCACTGGAATTTGTTATCATTTTAGAGCTCCATTGTGCCAGGCACTGTGCAAATATATAATATTATCCAGTCCACATATAACATTAGAAGAATGCTGAATAGTCATCAAGTCCATGTTAGAATAAGGATAATAAAGTGCCACCAACACTTAATAATAAATGCTACCACTTTGAGAAGTTACAGGTACCATTTTTAATTGTTTAAATCCTTGCAGAAGTTTAATACAAATTAATGAAAAATCCTTTAAACATTTGTAAGATTTAGAGATGCAGTTCCCTTATCTGCTACAAGGATGTGGTTGAAAAGAGAAACGGCAGTATTGCTGCAAATCTGACTAAAAGCATCTCCTATGACAGTTCCCAACATCAATTTGTCCTATTTGAGGAAGTTGCTCCGAATTTAAAAGCAATGGAACAGAAGAGAACCACTCTGAGCAACCATTATACTCTACGATTCCAAAATACAAGTTTTTGGGCCAGCTAACAAGCAGGCTAGAAACCTCTCTGAAGAAGGGAGCTACACTCAATTGTGAAAGCAGATGATAGACACATCAAGTTTACAAACCCCCTCACAGCTTACTTCCTCCATTACCATACAGCAACACAAGGTTAAAAGTTATCAGCATCACCAAAATATTTAAAACTAATAAACCTTGTGCAGGAAAATTCACTCTTTGCGAGAAAAAACAAAAGTACAAGACAACTGTATAAAGATCTGCCACAACAAAGGCTAAGCAACAACTCTTTGTAGTAGTTAGTAATTGCTTCAGGGTTGTAAAGTCTCTTCAGTGTTTCGCTATCTTGAGTAATTGGAGAACAGGTCAGAGACTCCAACTGCCAGAGATAAATTGGTATGCCAGACATTAGCTTGCAATTGAGAGTTGAAACACCCTCTCTATATATATATATTGCTTTGAACTACAATAATCATTGATGTCAAGCTGGGAAGATTTAAAAAAAAAATATCAGATTAACAGAGAAAAAATACATTCCTTTGTGCTGCATGGGGAGTGGGCTGGGCTGGGCTGACAGTTCAAGTGCCAGTGGAGTCTTAATAATAAAAAAATATCAGATTAACAGAGAAAAATACATTCCTTTGTGCTGCATGGGGAGTGGGCTGGGCTGACAGTTCAAGTGCCAGTGGAGTCTAGGCAGAGAGCTAAGGAATGCAGGTTTTCTCCAGCATTAACTTCAGAGAAGTAAAAGAAACACTGTGCAATTACCTTCTCCCCTACACCCCACCCCCCCCAAAAGAAAGACTGAAGTCAAGCTGAAACCCAACTAAAATTTACTGAGGTTCTCACTCTTCCCACCCCTTGATTGATTTTTTTGAGGGGGGAACTTTTTATAAGCATGAGGAAGAATCAAGCAGCACTTCGTCAGTTGCTACAGTTAACTCAGTTGTTTGGCAGTTACTGGCCCTTCACAATCCAATTTTTTTGGTCATTCTATCAGGGCAAGCTAAATAAAAAGTGACCTTTTCACTACTACTCCGGAGTTCGAGAGAAAGTCTATTTGTTTATCTCTGTTACTCAGCACAACTATTATGCTGTAAAAGCTGCAAAGAGCTAGACTTGTGAAAGTGATTTTTAGTGTAGTCCAACAAACACTAGCCAGTTTACAATTTACTCAGTAATTTAAGAAAGTGTTTTTACACTTGAGCATAAATTTTATTTCAAGCATTGAGTTGGTTTTGTGACCTTTTTTGTAACCAAATCAGCTTTTGAAGACTTAGCTGAAAGGCTATTTAGACACATGTGTACACATTCAGATGTTGAAATGGGAAACTTCTTTTGAGATCAACCTTGAGCAAATTCATAAAAAAAAGAGTAAGATTTTAGAAGCAAATAGACACACCAAAGAAAGTAACTTTCCCAGGAACTTCTGACTGGGTACCTGAAGCAGCATTTTTGTAGGGATAACCCCTAAGATAAACATTCAGTAGACCACACAGTGCAGTATTAAAAACCTCTCCTAAGCAAGTGTAGATGTTTACATGGCTATATGTTAGCAACTGACAGGGTTTCCATACAGTTTAAGTAGGAAGGTTGAACATGTCAGCTTGCATGCAGCTGAACCCTAGCACTAATTGTTTCAGTCAATTATATACTACTGTATCCCATTTTGAGATTAACAGCTTAACCACTCATTGCCTGTGCACAGACAGGTGGTTTACTCACAAATGGGAAGTCCGTTTGTTCAAAACCTAACCAAATTTGTGGTTACCAGGAACCAAATCTACCCAAAAACTCTTGCAACTCACAGATTATCTGGCTGTCACATGTACTATCAGTCTGGTTGAAGTTCTTGTTTCTGTTCCTTCTGAGGAAGTATTTGTGCAGATAAACAAAACAAGGCCTGCATAAGAAAATAAAGTTTTATTAATGCATTCCTCCTCAAAAACAGTTGCAATATGCAGCCTCTTCCAAACTCAGGAAAAAGTCTGAAGAGTTCATCAGAAGAAGAAACTCAGCTGGAATAAGTGAAGTTCCAGATGACAGCTTTTAATAGCTTGCCTGCTTGACAGGAGGAGTCTTCAGACTCTTCTACGACTGAAAAGCTGATACCCAGAAAACGGCTAAAAGACTAGAATGGGCAAAGAAGCTGATATGGTTCAGCCTTTAATAAACTTCCCTTTTTGATGCACCAGCTGCTTACATTATATAGCAACTTTCTGATGAGAATTTTAAAAAGAAACATATGACAGAAGACAACAGCCATTACTGTTTGCCATCACATAATGGCTTAGCTAAGGTGACACTTGTGATTTACCCAGTACAGGCCAGAGCTCTCCTCATCAATTCAGAGGTTGCAGAAATAACCACCATCTCTCATGCTGCTACTCTGGTACTTCTGTGACTATACCTGTTAAAGAAATTAATTTCTATAGCTATTTTCTTGCGCACTCTTTAGCATTTAAGGAGGGACAGGCTTGTCTCTGTAATTCATGCAAAGTTTTCAAGTTTAATATCATTACACGTCACTACTCCCACAAACAGAAAATAAACATTGGAAAGAACACAGTCTGGTACTGCCATCACTGTGTCCATTAAAAAAGAAAAGATAAAAAGCAATCCTTTCTATCACCTACTTTAAAAAGATGCATTGCTGGATAAACACCATCACAAGAATGTCAAGTGCTCCTGAATATACTTATGAACTGCAAATGCATTCACATTTATATTCATTCCAGAGTAAGGCTTTTGGCCTTTGCTTATTGCTAACCTGAACTGAGACTGCCTTAAAATAATCTGCACCTTTTAGGACAGTTAAAGAATTTAGACAATTTTGGAATTACCTTATAAGCTTTCCTGTATCAGAACCAAGTGACTGAAACTTGCCACAAGTCTAGTTTGTACAGCAATGAGACCAGAACAGCTGCAGCATACACAGACTTTTTAAGCTGCACACGCAAAGATATCCAAGCATAAAGCTTGTAAAATTATCCAAAGCAGTACTTTTTCCCCAGTTCTGTTATTCGTTATTTCATTTATGCACTACATTCACCTGAGGACAAATGTCAAGCATGACAGTTGCTCAAGTCAAACTTTCTTAGGCTATCACAGAAAATCAGTTTAATATAAAAATTGCTGACCTCCATTGCAATGAGAAGTGCTGCACTTTCCCTATCACACACTGTAAGCTCTAAATATCATCTTCCATTAGTAGACAGATACAGATTGAGAAGCCAAAGAGAGGAGGCAGCCTGCTGTTAGAAACAAGGAAGAACTGGTTGGGAATGCAAAGGTCAGGCTAGCTGCAGTGACCACGAGATGGTGGAATTCAGGATCCTTAAAGGTAGAAAAGACAAGTCAGACCCCAGGCTTTAGGGGAACAGACTTTGGCCTCTTCAGGGATGCCCTCACTCAGGATGGTTCACCCTGGTGAGCAGGAAGTCAAGCAAAGGTGGCAGAAGGCCCATATGGATGAGCAAAATTCTCCTGACAAAGCTGACATAGAAGTAGGAGCACAAGAGGTAGAAGCATGGACAGGCGAGTCAAGAGGAATACAGAGACACCACCTGAGCAGGCAGGGATGGAGTCCATCCCAAAAATCTATCTAGAGTTGCATCTGGTGAGGGACATGAAGGGCTTGTATAATTAACAGCAGCAATAAAATGAAGATGAGGTAACACTGAATAGGTGGGGGGCCTGGTGACAGCACAGAAGAAGGTGAGGTACCCAATACCTTCCTACTGCAATCTTTACTGAGAAGATCTGCCTTCAGCAATCCCAGGTCCCCGAGACACACTGGAAGTTTGGCACAAGGAAAACTTCTCAGTGGAAGCAGCTCAGGTTACATTTGCTATTCTGTGGGTGTAACCACTGATGGAAAATGCAATGCAATTTTATTACAAAAAGTCTCTTCATAATGGTTCCAAGCCAACAGCAACAAGACACACAAGTTTTCTACAGGAACGGCTTGTTTCCACTCTTTACTGGAGAACCCTGACATGAATCATCATTCCTACCCTACCCATGAAGTCAGGGTACTGGGAAACTCCTCCGACACATGTTCTCTCAGCAAGAGAAACAGTTATCAAGATCATCATTTATTAGTCAATATGAGCCGAAGTTTTCAGTAATCATAAGCCTTAAGGAGCTAAGAGGGTTCTCCCTTCTTTCCCCTTTCATCAGCCAGTATAATGCAAATATTTATTCTGAAGCATCAATACATTATTTACTGCAGAATGAGAGATTTGTTCCAAAGTGCAAGTTCAGCACATTTTCACAGAAAACTTTGGTTCCAGTTGCAGAACAGAGGCGAGTACAAGCCATACCTCAGTAGACTTGAATTATTAGGGAAAGTAAACAAAGAACAGGTTTATCCCCTCTACGGATTCTCTATCCAGTTTTTCATATTCTTGCAAATGCACTAAGGCCTGAAATTACTACAGGGACAAACTAGATTTGCTTCCAGATATTATGCACAGAGTTTCCTGCTCATCAATTCAGTTTTGAGCTGCTAGGCTCATGTTTTAAGGAGAAATATTTGTAACTGACAAGATGATCCAGCCTTTATTTTATCATTTCATCTCTCCATGTAGCAAGTCATCTTGTATCCTCAAAGTGTCTTCCAAAATAAATAAGCACTCTCATCTGTGGTACATTTCCATGCATCAACACAAGTTGTTCCTTTAGACTCCAATTACAGGACATTATCTAGGATTAATTCTATCTTGTCTGATGGCATAAAAACTAAGGAAGAAATTATACAATTAAACATTACAATTCATTTAGTGGATGCACTTATAACAGTTATATAGTTATAAAGAAGATACTTTACTGTTCAAATTAGATAACAACAGTGTTCCCCAGTAAAAGCTCTTATTGCTGTGTTTGAAGATAAATGCCAGGAAGTCTATCATTTTGCAAGAATTAAGAACCATGGCCACAAAAGCAAGTTCTGTATCAAGAATTGCTTCTCAGCATTTGACTGAGCAAGTGACAAAATTGAACTTGTGTCACTAAAGGGGAAAAAAAACCCCACAGACATTACATTGCAATGTTTCTTAAGGTCTCTTTTGCCAGTCTAACTTGCTTTTCAGTGAGAAAAGGCAGCAGGAGACTGATATTTCACTAACAGTCGATACTTTGTCTTCATATTTGAGGTGAAAAAATACAAAGCCAGTATGACTTAGTAAAACAATGCAGGCAGAAACAAGAGCTTTGGAACACCACATACAAGCTGTACAACAGAGAAGTATGGAGAAAAAGCTAGTCTTAGCTGTATGTGAAGCCACTACCAAAATTAAGCTGTGCTCCAGGCAAGGACTGGCTAGGACTGGCCTATTCTCTCCTTTGGAAAAGTAATTGGAAAAAAAGTGTCATTTGGCTTTTATTTAAGAATTCTAGCAGATTGGGAACAAGAACCATACCCTAGCATTTGCAACAACCAGTTAATCACTTCAGGCATTATTTCCAGTAAGTAGCATTAACACCACATGTTTGCTAATGCATCTTTGAAACCACTGCTCGGCTCCCCCCTGCCTAGTCCTCTCAAAGACTTGCTTCATCAATCCAAATTCCACCTATATTCGTAAGGGGAAGGCACCTGTAAGTTACCCTGCTTATGTTCTGAAGCTACATATTTCTAGCTATAAAACATACTGAACCATGTTTTATTTGGTTCACTGTTTTAGTAAACTCACTAAAGGAATTCCACATCACAGTCCAATACTGCAAAAAGGAGAAAAATATATTATTGTTTCAAAGCACAAAGCAAAACTACATGGCACACTAAACAGTAAGTCAGAAACAAAAAGAAATTGCTAAACATTGACCCTTAATATGGATTTAACAACTCCTCCCTCACTGGTGTAATTCACTTAAGCAGCAGAAAGCGTATGTTAAGTTTTTCAGAGCAGGAGTGGTATATGCCATATTGTTGGCATATGGAATTTTTTAGTCCAACTGCCACTTTAAGGTTATCCGTTCCACAATAAAATTCTCAGTTTTTATACCCCAAAAGCAAGCTGCATGTAATTAGTAATGGAGGCATTCACCATCTCTATGCACATTTAAAGGAAAAGAGAACAAAACGCTCCTTTTAAAGCTAATGAAGAGACTGGTATAAATTAAGTCACCAAACATAATAACACAAAGAGATTATTCCATTCAAATCAGAAGCTGATTTATCACTTATGTAAAGATAGTTCCTAACAGATAAAAACAAGAAAGACTTTTATGATGTGTTTTTGTTATTACAAAGTTGCTTTCTGTCTGATTAATCATTAAATCACTCTTCTCCCTCTCCCTCCTGTGCACACACCCTAATGGGTTTTATCCACTTTCTCAAAGCACATGGCCACAGTTCTCACAACATGGTAAATTATTCCTAGAGAAACTGCAGGGATACTGAAGTAGAACGTTCCATTTCAAAAAAGAAGCAAATTTTTATTATTTAAAAAACCACTCTCCTGACACTAAACTGAGTTTCTACTACACTAAATACAACTCTCTCACAGTTGAGTTGTTTTGGATTGCTTTAAACTTTATGTCGTTGTGTAAGTACTGGTATAGGCAAGTAATCTGTGTGATTTTAGTTGTGCCTCAACGGGTGGCCTCTAGCTGGTGGTAGTTTAAAAGAGACTGACCTTACAACTTCAGGAAGTGACGAAAAGCTCTGCCACGAATGACTGTTTGACCCAGTGCTCTAGGGTGTTGGTCTCATCAAGGACAACCTCCAGTTAGGTTTAATCTTACTCTAGACTGCTTTTATTTACTTTTAAAGGCCCTGCTCTACTTAAAGGAAACATCTGATAAATCATGACTACGAGACAGGATATTTATAAACTAAGAGACTCTTACTGATGATTATCCTGACCTGCTAGTTGAGGTGACTGAGATGCAGAAAGATGCCAGTATAGTTTCTTAAGACTCCTAATATCAGATAAAGGCCTATCACAGCATCCACCAAGAATATATTATTGAGAAATGTAATAGTTAACAATTTAATAGAGAGTGAAGCAATTTCCCACATAAAAATAATGTAATAGAAATTGGATGCATGTAAACACTTACAAAACAGACTCAAATAAAAAAAAAGGACAGTACCTATAGCATACAGGATGGAAAGGCAGAAGCTACATCATCCCCTAGGCGAGTGCTGGCCTTTCAGAGCAGATCTCCTTCTGAAAGATCTCAGGCATTTCATTTGTGACCATAGCTGTCTCACAAATCTTCCATTATGGGCATTTCACACCACTGTCACTTTCCTCAGATGGCTCAATCTCAGTCAAAATAAAGGACTGAAAAACAAGGTAATGGTCAGGCATTTGGTCTCAGGTAAAGCAGGTCAGATCTTTCAGAGCCTTGACCTGGTTCAACAGACTCTGAAAAGTGAACACCTCCTTGAGTTGCTGATCCTGCTCCGGTATTTAAATGATGTGTACTCCTCAAGTCCCTTCTCAGGTTCCCCTCTACTACATTAATTCTTGTGCACGGAATTAGTTCCTAATCTGTCCAACTCAGTGGCTTCACCCATGGTACTGCTGGCATTTGGCAGAGCAGCAGCGACTCTGCTCTGAAGCAGTTCTGTCCCCGACAGTGGGGTGAAGTGACAAGACTGGGCTGCGCCTGTACTGTCAGAAAGCCAAGAGTCCATACAAGGAAGTAAGTAAATGGAATTTAAAACATCAAAGTAGAATTTGCTTTCTCTGTTCGGCAGTAATATAACATTACTCTGAACATAAACACTTATAAATTCACTACTGGAAAGCAGAGGGTTTTCTCCTCTGTGAGATAAAGGTATTTTATATAACGTGTGTGACAGGTTTGAATTTCCTACATCATCATTAGTAATCTCCGATAGAAATCCCTCTTTTTAGAAACAAGCTAAGTTTGACAAATGTTTTATTAAAAAAAAAAATAGAAACCCACCATATGGTTAATTTCCTCCCAGTGAAGTTTCAAGTTAGAAGACTGAATTCTATTTTACTGCCCACTAAACTAATAGTGTTTTTAGCAAGCTCTAAATTATTCCCTGCCTATTAGGCTTGACTGTTTCCCCCCCCCAAAGAATTCTGTTGTCTTATGGTGTTACATCTTTAGCTACAATAAACAGAAAGCAAACCCCAGCCCTCCCATAAGAGGCCCACATCCACCCCAAATATCAGCCAATGAAAACATTAAGATCTTAAGTAAAAAAAGGACTGATATATTACATTATTAATCTTCTTGTATTAATCTGAAGCCTCTCCCTCAAATTCTTGGCTCCAGTCAAGGGTCATTTTTGTGCAAAAAAGCTTCTGCCACTTACCTTTATATACAAAGTTTTCGCATGGGCAACACGTACCTTATCTCACAGTTAAAGACATTTCACCAAAGTACTTCAAAACAATTTGAGTACTGTTCTGCAAAAGCTATCCCCTATCAGAATATTCAAGACACAGTAGAATCAAACTGTCATGTATTGGGAACTAATACACAGGTGCAGAATACCAAGTCTTTGGTATTTACCATAGGAAAGAGACTGACTTGCAAAGATTTAGTTATTTCATTAACTTTAACAATAACTTGGACTTTCTCTTAGCCAGGATTACTTTACAATTAGGTTCTAACAATGTAGTGTCCCAACAGCAGGTGTTATTGGCTGTGCAAGCCTTACATTAGAAGAACCACAAAACTTAAGGTGGCTTAAGGCAAACCTTAGTATACAGTACATCCATTTCTGACAGAAAATACTGAAATACATGCTGAATGGGAAACTGAAGGGAGAGTTCTCATATAGAGATCTGATGTCAAGCTATCCAGGAGAAGGACTCCCTTTTAACTCATCTAATAGTCTCAAACTTAAGACTCGCATATCTATCAATATCTGTTCCCTCATGGATGTATTGTGTTAACTCTGTCTCATAAGTGTCAACATAATAAACTTTTAAGTTACTGCATGTGGCTCCTTCTTCACAGCCATGTTCTCATTTCCTAGCCCATTTCCCCACACAGCACATCTCCTAGGCCTTGCATAAAGACAGGTCTCAGCACTTCAAACCCTGCTACCAGTAATTAAACAAAACTAAATATTGCACCTTCCAAACTTTGGAGTCCTTACTGAAGGCTGGGGAACCAGAGAACAGCGCTGCTGCCTACGACAAGTTGTCACTGAAAAACTTCTCTGCTGGTCAATACTTACTGTCACATACACTTTGTGACGCTCAGGCTACATGAAGAACCCTGAACAAATAGCAAGCAACACAAAGAGCCAGCAGCTACGTTACTGTCTTGGTTATACTGACAATTACCTCTTTGCTGTCACCTGCGAAGCCACCGGAAGACTCACAATTAGATAACTTGTCTGCACAAATACTCCTGCTCCTGTGAAACTGCAGTTTCTCAAGCCATTTTTACACTTCAGAATGGTGCACTGAAACCACAGCTCCAGATAGAAAATAGAACTTTAATTCTGTACTTTTTCTAGTGTACTCAAAGCTGTATTCTACAAGATCAGGACATCTTCCTTGTAAGTACCACCTCAGATTACACCACTTCTATTTGCTCTTTGTGAATTAACACAGAAAAATAATTCAACAGCCTTTCCTTTTATCCAGCTAGCAGGCAAGGAAAGAAAACCAGAGGCTTCCAAAAGAGTTCAAAATGAAAGAAGAGCTGGCATTAGCAGGCTGCAGAAAGAAACCAATTCTGTTCCTGCATTTCGCTAATAAATGCTACTTTATCAGATTAGGTTTCTTTTAAGAGGAGGCGGGGGGGGGAGGAGGGGGAGAGGGGTGGAATAGTCACACAACCCAGCGATACAGGCTCAGCTCAGAGAGGCAAAGCCTTATTCTAAAGTCTTCCTTTCAAGGAAAAGAATTTCATACACTCAGGCTTCACACCCTTACAGCCAATATACCTATTACATCAGTTCATTGCTGCAGACTGATTGTTCTTCATAAAAACAAGAGTTTCAGCTGAAGTCAGCAAGAAGGACAAGTATTCCAAGCAGTACATCCTGTAAAATTCATGGAGTCACGGGGACCGAGAGTTGCAGTTACACTGGAGTAAACTGCAAAACCTCCAAGTGGCAAGTTATATGAGCAGTAGCAAGTACTACAGGCCGAAATCTGATAAACACATCACGTACATTAGTCATCTTGACAGCTTCTTATACCCACAAGCCTCATGATTTCACTGCACTAGTTCATCAGTTAACACTGACACCATATTTTAACTGTATGCAGCCATTTCATTTTAAGGTAAAGTTTGCTGGCAAGGGATATCGCTTGCCACGAATGACTGAAGAGTTTTCCAGGATTCCAAGTGAGCAAATAGTGCCTGACATTCAAAAATGAACTCAGAGTATCTGTAAAGGAACTTAACAGAACAGCAAGGTAACTATTACAGGCTATTCTCAATGAAATAGAGGAGTATGTAACACCGCAGTGCTTTCTGTATCAAACAAGACATTTCTGTCTTGCAACAGTTTGCTGTTCTGATGCAGATGGTTATAAGAGTACTAATGCAACTAAATTATTTCAAGTGTATTAGTCATCTGCACTTCTCAGACCAAAATGTCCACATGGCAAATACTCAGATCTAAAAGACAAGCACTACGTATAGCTTCTTCCAAGAAGCCAAGAGATTCGAGCCGATCTCCAGTCATCTTTAGCTTCCCACAAGCAAACAGCCCATCACACTCGATGCTACGAAACAAACAGAAGCAGCTACAACTCCAAACTTTGCCTAGGAACCACAAGTCTGTCGCTCTTCAACCCCTGTGCTGATAACACAAGCCTCCACCAATATCAAAATCCTGGATATAAATGCCTGGAACGTCTGGGGTGGGTTTGGGGGGAGTTTGGGTTGGGGGTTTTTTGCCTTTTTTTTTTTTAAGGCGAGGATTCTACCAAGTAAGTGTTTTGCCTTTTATAACCCAGACACTTAAAACAGGAGTTTTCAAGACAGCAGAAAAAACCGCCCGGCGTTATCAGAGCCATCCGAGAGGCGCCTCAGGGCGCACCCCCACGGAGCAGAGAGGGGACGGGGCACGGACAGCAGCGGCTACAGGCACTTTCCTGCACTTTTAACAAGATATTGTTCCCTCAAGTGAGGGAAAAAGACAGACTCCTTCAGCCACCGGGGCGGGGAAGAGCCCTCAGCTCGCCGCTCCGGGACAACTCGTTGCCCCCCAGCAGGGCTGGCCCAGCTCCTTCACCGGCCGGGGCGGGAAGAGCCGAAGGCGGCTTCCAGACAGGAGCCGCAGAGGTCCAGAAAGCCTCCCAAACTTAACCCCTTCCCAGCCCCGGACACCGTTAGCGCCGTGGGAGCCGCTCCGCGACGGCCGGCACACCTGTGGGCCACAGGCCGGGCTCCGCGGCGGCCCAAGCGGTGTCCCGTGAGGGGAGGTGGAGGGGGGGCTGTGAGGAGACGGGCCGGCCGCTGCTACTCACCCGCACCAGGTTGCTGACAGCGGCCTGCACGGCCGAGACGGGGGCGGTGAGGTCGGGGATGGCCTTGCCGTCCACCTCCCCCTCTTCGTGCATGATGACCAGGTGGGAGATCTGCTGGGCCACCGGCTCCAGGATGCTCTCGATGGTGCGCGTGTGGAAGACAGGCATGGCGGCGGCGGGGCGTGGGGGCCGGGGGCCCGAAGTCCGCACAAACTCCTGGCAACTCTTGTCCCCGCGGGCTGGCGCCCCGCTGAGAAAGCCGCGGCCTCCGAGCGAGGAGGGGAAAACGAGGAAGAAAAGAAACGAGCCCTCAGGTCCTGCCCCTCCGCCCCTGGGGAGATCGCAGCAGCCCGCAGAAGAGGCTCCCGGTTCAGGCTCGCGGAGGCGGGACTCGAACTCCCTGCCCTCCTGCCTCCCCCTGGCAGCGCCCACCCCGCACTGGCACCGCTCCTCAGCCAGGCGGCGGCTTTTCAACCACCACAACCTACCCTTCCCGCCGCCGCCCGCCCCCTCTCCCGCCCTCGCCCAATAGCCGCGCCGCCTCCCTCGCTCCCAGTGGCGCAATGCCGCGTCCATCAACATTCCAGAGCGCCCCCCCGGCCTTTCCCGCACCGCCCGCCTTCCCAACCAAGCTGGGTTGCGCGGGCGCTGGTTTCCCAGCGTTGGGATGACGTCAGACGTTCTGGTGTCCATATAAGGAGAGGATTAAAGCCGGCGGCTGGGACAGCGGCCGGGGATGAGGGACGAGGGCGGGCAGCGGCAGCGGGAGGGGATCCCTGCGCCCCGCCCCGAGTTGTGTCCGTCGGGCTGAGGCGCGGCCACCCGGCTGGGTGCGTGTGGGGGTTCGCTAGAAGGGGTTGGCCGAGGGGAAGGGGTGCCCTTCATCCCCATTCCCCCGCCGCCGTTTAACGTGAGGAGCTCTCCTCAGGCCGTCCGTCCCTCCTTCCGCCTCACACAGATACGGCCTTCCCCACAGAGCGCCCGCAGACCGGCGCGCCCCGGGCGGGGTCCCCACCGCTTCCGCCCCACCGGGAGGAGAAGTAGTGGGAGGCGGCGGAGGCCGCTTCCCTCCCGAGGTGGGGAGGGCCCCCCCCACACCCCCCCTCCGCTTCTCTGAGGCGGAGGGGTGTCCCCCCGCTTCTCTGAGGCGGGGAGGGCGCCCCCCTCCATTTTCTGAGGCGGGAGGGGTCGCGGCGGGACGCCCCGGGATGTCGCCGGGCAGGGGGAGAGGGAGTCGTTTTTTACCGTTACCCTGTGGTGATGGGGGGGGGCGTTAAAATACACTTATACGTGGGGTTTGCGGGAAGGAACGCGAGCCGTGGGCAGGGAGTCACGCAAATTCCCGCTCCCCCGCAGCGCTGGGTCACGGCTGGCGGGGGTGAGGCGAGGCGCAGCCCGGCAGGGCCCGCTCCCTCCGGGCGAGGGGCGACAGGGTTATTCTTTACTTCATCTTTTCTCGGATGACACCGGCACAGAACTAAGCTTGCGAAATGATTACTGGCTTTTAGGTATTTTTGTCCCGGCGCTGCTATTTTAAGCTATAAATTCGACGTTCCCCCTCAGAGTGGCTTTCCCTCCCGAGCGTTGCGCAGCGAACAGCACGCTTCCTGCACAGTGTTTGAGCGCAGCCGTTCCTGCCGACAGACACAGGGGTAGAGAGAAAGAGCAATTAAGTCAGTAAGGCTTCTGGTCTTTATAACTTCATGCACCAGAGCTGTCACTGTTGGAGCTACAAGTTGTAGGCCTGAAGAGATTAAAAACCCCAGATTTTTTGCAGGGTTAGAAATCTTAGCATTTCTGATTTTTTTTTATTTTTTTTTTGCTCTCTTTTCTTTTAGGATGCTGGAAATTGTGTTTACGTGTGTGTACTTATTGACTCTGCAGTGGCAGAAGTCAGACAACTAACTTCCATCTTGTACCATCCAGTTTTCTTTGGAAAGAGGTATACCTGTAGGCTTGATAACAGCTAATCAAATTATGCTACTGGCATTCAAAACATACTTAAAATATCGGCATCTCAGCAGTAATGAGTATATTAAGTCACTCGAACTATGCACCGTAGAGTATTTAATGGATTTAGCTATTGGCTATATAGCATTGTACTTCTCATTTCTAGTATATTCAGTCCCAACAGTGCCTCTTTAGCATACTATGGATCAGTAATAACGCACACACATAAAAATCCTTCTGGATACTAATGTGCAGCAGCTGGGAATTACAAAAAGCAATTAGTCCATGTTATGAACTAATAATCTGCTAAATTCCATTTGGTAGAAGTGTGCAAACCTAATAAACCACGTATTTCGTCAGTTGTGGGACTTGCACATAAGCTCTCTGATTAAAAATAATTGCTTTAAGTCTGGGACCTTGTATAATGAGTTCAGGTTGAGATACGTATATGCAGGCATATGTTTTTAAGAAAGTGTTATTATAAAAGGCTGTCTTGGTGGCTCTAATAAGTATAGTTACTCCTGTCAAAATAAAATACAGAACAGATGGACGTTTTTGGTAGCCTTCTGAAACTTTACTTATCTACAGAGCTAAAATATGTGTGTTTGCATTTGGGGGATGTTGGTATTAAGAGTTTGCTTCACAATTTGGGTTACATTCATGTAATTTTTGCCCATGCAAAAATCAATTTTTATTGTCTGTACTGCAGACCCATCACTGAAGTTCCCTCCCTGCTGTCGCTGTGGCTACCTAACTTCTGAAGCCACATTCAGCAAAATTCCGTGCAATTAACAGCAATACATGTAGCACTGCTTTTTGTTTGTTTGTTTTTTCAAGTGCCACCTTTACAGTGTTTTCTCTTTTCTTTACAGTATTCAGGTCTGTCACATGGATGTCATACCAATAACAGCTTTGCAGCAGGTACTTTTTTTAAAACAAATCAGTTTCTTTTGCCCAGTGCACTATTCAGTCTGTAGTTATACAGTAATTATGCTGCTACTGTGAGATCGCTTCTACAGTTTATTAACTCCCTGGGTCCTAACAGATGGTGAGAAAGTAACAATAGATTTCATGGCGGTATCTTCCGTTTATTGAGCCCAAGGTGGAAATATGTGAATTCTTTTGTCCTCTTCCAGTATGGTATTACACAGGCAACAATGAAGTCCCCAATGAGGAAAAAAATGCTGACCTCCTTTTCTTTCCTCACACTCAAAATTTTAGTATTGTTAAGAAGCAGTATCTATTATTAGCACTACAGTGGTGACTAGCGTCTCAAGTAAGTTAAAGTGGTTAGAATGAAAGGATTAGCTTTAAGACGCCCTTTCTGTGTCTTTCACTATTTCATAAGAACTCAGGTGAGTGCAGTTAACCTCAGTTCTGCAAAGAACTTGACAGCAGTTTAGTTCTGGGTCTTGTCTGGCAGTTCTAGGAACTGCAGCAAGACCAACACGAGGATTTTTCTACACTGACTCATCACCAGTGACGATCTGAGCTAGATGCTAGCAAGAGTTTTTTATGCTGCTTGGTTCCTAGCTGCCCTTCTATAGGTGTGCTGTGTTGCTAAAACATAGAGGAGCTTAGATCTGCAGAGAATGCTGCATTGCATGGTCTTTGTGTATTCCCTTAAAAATGGAATGGTCGATTTAAATCGGTCTTGTTGACCAATTTAAGCTTCTCTGTTTTACTTTGCACTGAAATGGTCAGATACCTCAGCTGAGATACATACAGTAAGTTTTCAAATTTTTTTCATCTCCCTTGCAAGAACACATCTTGATACTCAGTCAATTCTTGATTAAGTATTTTGCATGTAATTATCTTTAATTCATTTTCAAGGACCCCTGTATCTAAATCAGCCCATAAGATGGCCCACACAATGCTTGCATGTTTGTGGCTACATGTTTATCAGCAACTGTTTCAGGTCTGCAGGTTTGTTTTTTTTCCCCCACATATTAGGTGCTTGTATGTATCATCTCCTTTCCTACTAGTTTCTCCTACTGGATTTGATTTACCAAAGTATTAAAGCATGTGTGTATTGGTAAGAGTAAGATTAGTCTGGAATTTTAAGTGTTTTGCTAGTTTGGAGTCTCATAAATTATTTATATCCCTACTGCAGAATGAACAGGCTCAGGGGTTTCTGTAATTTTGTGTACATTCCAATTCACTACAAAGTCAAAACCTTTGGACTGGCCAAGACCTGGAAAAGCCACTGGCTAAAATTAAATAATGCTATATTTAGAAATAATGAACTCTTTGAATATATGCATGTATGTAATTGCTTTTTTACTGGTTAGGCTTGAAGATCTTTAACTCTTTCATGGATTCTTTATGGCTTAAATAATTGTCTTATTTCGCATGCATACTAAAGATTTGTGACTTAGTATTACCAAGTACAGTAGTTTACTGCTATCAGCAAGTACTAAATGGCTAAATTATGCAATACTTAAGAAATTACTAGGTAGCACCAAATTTCTGTATATATGTACATTTCTGTATATATGTATACTCTTTCCATATACAACGGAAATAAGAATCCACAGAATAAATCACACTGACATACTTTTGAGTTTCTTATCTGTGCCATATTCATTAGTTCATCTTGTCCCATATGTACCATACCTCAGAGGAGCTTCAAGTAATTACAATAAAGAAAGAAAATTAACCTAATACAAAAATACTTCCTTCTTCCTGCCCTGAGATCCTCAACCAACAGTTATGTTCACATAATTGGACTCTGGATTGCAGAAAATTCAGTAGGACTTACTGTAAGATTGCTCTGTGAATGTAAACATTTTGTTTTCTGTTCCTCATAAAAAAGCAGTGGTGTCACGGAGAGGACAGTGTGTATTCAGCACTGTGGCACTTGTAGGTTTGAAGATCATTAGGAATGTAATGAGTGAGTTGCAAAGGGAAGAACCCAGAATTACCTTGATCCAGGCTACATTTCTGGGCTTAAAAAAACTGTCCTTGTGATGTGTTATGTTTGGATTTGTTTCAGAATATTTTTTAAGTGTGCTGAAAACATGATCATCTTTCTCTTCATCTCCTCTATAGTTAGATTCATAGCTATTAAGAATTAAGTTGTGAATCTCTTACACATGGAAAAGATCCCTGCTTTGCCTTACTTTTCTGTAGGAGTCAAGTGTTAGTAGATTGGATTTTTGCCCTCTTGCACAGATGAGGCTACCCATGTGAGTATTAAGAGATAGGAATGTGAGGTTCATAAACTCTGTCCTGAAGGAGCTTGGCTGTAAACTATTAGTTCTGTTGAAATACTTTAAAAATACTTTGAGTTGAAATACTTTAAAATCATTCCTTTAAATACTTTAAATATACTTTAATCTCTTTAAATGAGATTAATAATACTCTTCATGAAATACTTCAAAATCATTGTTTAAGGTATGACATTGCATATGATAGCAAGTATTCATTCCACCGACCAAAAAATAACACTTGAGTAACAAAAATTTTAAAATTTTTTAAAACAAGCGGAGTTCTGATATCTTGAAGCTGCTGGAACCTGAGAAGCAATAATTAGGGCTACTAAGTTTGCTGCAAATGCCCTCAAATTAATTCAGGGGTGAAATCACAGAATTGCAGAGTCATAAAATGCTAGGGATTGGAAGGCACCTTCAGAGATCACCTGGTCCAACCTTCCCCCACCGAAGCAGGGTCACCCTGCGCAGGTTGGACAGGAATGTATCCAGGCAGATTTTGAATATCCTTAAAGATGGAGACTCCACAACCTCTCTGGGCAGCCTCTTCCCGTGCTCTGCCACCCTCAAAGTAAAGAAATTTTCCTTATGTTCAGATGGAATTTCCCGTGTTCCAGTTTGTGCCCATTGCCCCTTGTTCTGTCACCAGGCACCACTGAGAAGAGTCTTGTCCCATCCTCTTGACACCCACTATTTGGATATTTATCAGCATTGATGAGATCCCCTCTCAGCCTTCTCTTTTCCAGGCTAAACAGACCCAGGTCTCTCATCGGAGAGATGCTCCAGTCCCTTGATCATCCTTGTGGAGCTCTGGTGGAGTCTCTCCAGCAGTTCCTTGTCTTTCTCAAACTGGGGAGCTCAGAACTGGACACACTACTCCATGAAACTCCTATTTTTTAGATTTTGGGCTCTGTGTATAGAAAAATGCCCCTGATGCCAGGCAACAATATTTTCCATGCGAGTTTTCTTTGCTGTTGTGTAGCTTTGCCAATTAAATGTGGTACCCAGTGGTAAATTGTGTGCAAGCTGCTGCCAAACGAGGGTCAATAGCCTCAGCAATGTCACACTGTGCAAAGCGCGCTGCGCTCGTGAAACCTTTTCTCCTGAGACAAACTCTCTGCCCTCGTTACGGTTTCCCTCGCCAAGCCGTTAGCCGAGCCTATACTCACATTTTTCACTCATACTGTATTTGATTTACATCAGCTGAAGGAAATGGCAACGTGCAACTGTGAATCTGGAATTTAAACAGAAACCCACAAGGGATCTCTGAACTCCAGGCCAACTTCCAAATATGGGAGCAGAGAAGCAGCCGTAGTAGCCTGGGAAGCCATCCTCAGTGCAGCGAGGGACAAAATAGTTGGGAGCACATGAGCTCCTTGGAATTTGTTCAGAAAGGTAACTGCTGTAATGCTTTAGTCAGAATAAAGGAATGAAATACAAGTACTGGGACAGCAGAAAGAAGCGTTGCGGAATGTTAACTGTCTAGAGCCTGAACACAAGTGCAGCTATTTTTTTCAATTCTATTTTTCAGTATGTGATATTGCCCTTAACCCAAATCCAAATGTATATCCGTACTCTGCCGCTAGCAATCTGTTGGGTTTGTGGGTTTATCAGGAAGACTCATAAGAAGAACGCTTCGTGGGGCTGACTAACAGGCCTGGTTGAAATTCTGCCAGAACAGACTCTCTCAACAGAACTAAATCAGCCAATATTTAGACCTCGCAGTCTGCAAATCCTTATTCAAAGACTTAAGAAGAGCTTTTAATATACTCTTAACATAGGGAGGACTTTTTCAAAAAGCCCCAAGAAAGTAGAGGGTCAATGGATTCTAACTACATTAGGATGAAGCTGGAAGTAGAAAATTCTATTTTTCTTTTCAAACTGCTTAAAGGAACTATCGTGTATTCTCTTACCAAAAGAGATTTGATTGTGCTGTGTTTCAAACTTCTGGAACTGACTTTGCTGTCTGAACAACAACTGAATTTGAGTTTCTCTAGGGTAGCATATTATGGTGGTATATATGAGAGTGTATTATTTATATGTCATTAGGCAAAAACACCAACATTTGTCTGCAGGTTCTAAACAACTTCTTATGTGTCTTCGTGCGTTTCCTCTACCACTGTCGCCACAATAAAAATACCGTGTGCAAGTTGTAGTGAGAAGGAGTCCTAAATTTCAAGCCACAAGTCTCAAATTAGGATTGTAACGTTGAAATTGAATCATAGTGATTCAGGTAATGTGCCATCAGTGAAGGATTTAGTAGGAGTGCTACTAAATTACACCATTAGCTTGCAGAGCTGTCTGAAATAGGAAATGTTGCAACTTTGATAAAGTTGTTACTGTCTAACTGCAGTTAAATTTTGTACTTTATTCTGTAAAACCACATTGCTGTGGCTGCTGGTTGAAGTATGTGTTTTACCCCTCAGAAGGCTTTAACCCTGATGCCTGATTTGGTTCTGCTTTTCATCTTCCATCCCTGGACACGATCATGGAGTCCAAAAAACAGTTTGCAGGGATGTAGAAGACTCTCCCTTGCAGTATGTGCTTAAACTGCTCAGTCTTTAGTTGGAGATTAAAACAATAAACTTGTGTTATCCATAGCTGTAATTGACAAAATAAGGGGTTCTGAATATTAAGTGCTTATAACTTCAGTAGATATATTTTCACTGTATTGTCATAAAAAGATGTTAATGATTCCAAAAGTTTATATGAACCAAAGTTCAAAAGCTATTAAAGCAAATCAGTAGAGAATCCCATGGGAGTCTATTAAACACAGAGACACTATTTCTGGCTCAAGAAGATCCTCAGCTTTAGAGTTTTCAGCAGGACATATGTACTTAGGGAATCGTTAGTTTGTTCTTTTTCACTCTTTCACAAGCATCTTCTGTTGCCCCATCAGAGCTGGGATAGTGTGCTAGATGACACACGTGGTCTCATTCTGTGCATCTTTATGTTGTTCCTGTAAAATGATTCCGCTCTAACACCTCAAACCACGAAAGAAGGACCAAAATTGGTGTGACGGCAAAATGAGAAACTTCAGGGTGAGGACGTGTAATATGAAAATATCTCATCTGGTATTGCTGTTACTTCCTCTTTAATGTGTGACTGAGCTTTTCTTCTGCTAGAATTGACTCATCTCTGTTACAACAAAGACACATGTTGTATAAACACAGCACTGTTCTTATTTTAAAATTAGCGATAATGTGAGGGAAAACAGAACGCGTGCTGCATCATCATGTCCTGACCCTACGGACAGCACAGTGATCCCAGAGACAGAGCTACGGGTCAGGTCACGGAGTGGGCTTGCATCTGGTCACATGGCAGAGACCTCCAACTGCCACATGTGCTTTTAGCACTCAAAATGTGAGCTGTAAGAAGAAAGAAAAAAAAAAGTCTGCTAAATATACCTATTTGTGTACTCCCATGTGCCTTATTTACATGCTTATGACACTCTCTGAGAGAGAGGATCCTTGCATCTCCTTCATGTAAGCTGGGAGTAAACTTGTGGCGTCTGTCTTCCAAAAAAAGAACCCTGGAAACAACCTCCCATGGCTTCATGCAACCCTATTTCCTTTCTAATTTCTAACTGTCTCTAACTAACATAGCCTAAGAATTCCATGTGTCTTTAATTAGGTTTGCATTTCTCTTGGAGTCTGGGAGAGAGGGCAGAGAGAACATAATGCAATAGAAACCCAGGGAAAATTAGATCTGAAAATGAGGTAAAGAAAACAGACTCTGAACAAAGGACTGAGACAGGGAGAACATTTCTTTTGGGAAAATCATGTAAGCATTCTACAGAGAAGACTGCTTGGAGTATCTCAAGGCTTTCATGAAGGGTGGAGAATATTTTATTTTGTCTATGAAATGACAGTGAGCATAGACTTCATTTTAGCAAAGGAAACAGGCCTTCTGTATTTTAATTTTAAAGTAATAGTAAAGGAGAAGAAGAATATGGGTTTAAACTGAAGCAAAACATTTTAAGAAATACCCCCCGTCTGAGTAGATACAGTCTGTGCATCCACAGCACAAAGCCCTTGGGAGGTCAGCTTCCTCCAGCTCCCATAGGAAACCAGTACTTCTGTAGCTTTCAGGAAGAGTTAAAAATAATATCGCTAAGTGTATTTCCAAATGTGACTCTCAGTAGGGAAGGCCAGACACTGCGCTTGCTGTTGTCAGTCCATGTGTTTCTGAGAGCTGGTTGTGGTACTTGATGGCTACAAAGTGTGTCACCTCGGGGCAGTTGCTTTCCAGGTCTTGCAGCTGAGAAGATCCTGGGGACAACACAGGAACCTTCACTACTGGGCACTGGAGTCTGGTTCTCCTTTTAGCTGTCTAATTGCAAAATACAGGATCGTCATCAGTTAAATATCTGAAGTACAGAGAGAATCATGGTTCATGTATTTGCATGGCTCAAGCTCTAAAAAAAAGTGGTTTCAAGTCATTATAGAAAGGCTCTCCAGATCTCCTGGTTTTAACAGACTGGGGAGCCCTTTGATTCGCATGGCTCAAGCCCTAAAAAAAAGTGGTTTCAAGTGGTTATAGAAAGGCTCTCCAGATCTCCTGGTTTCTGGGCACTGGAGTCTGGTTCTCCTTTTAGCTGTCTAATTGCAAAATACAGGATCGTCATCAGTTAAATATCTGAAGTACAGAGAGAATCATGGTTCATGTATTTGCATGGCTCAAGCTCTAAAAAAAAGTGGTTTCAAGTCATTATAGAAAGGCTCTCCAGATCTCCTGGTTTTAACAGACTGGGGAGCCCTTTGATTGTGTGTCACATGTCCAATGCCACAAGGAGATATAAATGTTAATTGCCACATGTTATGGTAGGAAGTAAACCTGCCAGTGCAAGAACAGATGGCATTGCATGAGGGCTTTCTTATATGGAATGTGAAAGAGAGATTTTTATGTCCAGGACGCAGATCAGCTGGGGAACACAATAGATCACACAGCCTTTGGATTTGTGGATTCGGATTTGTGGACTGGCTTTACTTAAGAAAATTTTTGTTCCATTCCACACTAGCAAACAAGTCTCATTATACTTCTAAAAAAAGAGAAAAGAATGCAAAAGGAGCATAAGTAGTTTTTTAAGAACAAATAACATCGCAGATGACCTATAACACAGTGCAAAAATCCAAAGTATTTATGCTGATTATAGCAGTGAGATGCCTGAGTTTCCTTTTTTTTCACACAGGCTTCAATAGTGGGTGCAAGCAGATAAGCTCAGAGATGCTGAAAGTGGGGAACTGTGGCCTTTGTGTTGAAATCCTGCAGGTGATATTGAGTCATGCGATGGTCTGCACCACTCTAGAGGGAAGGGGGAAATGTAAACATGTTGTCCTGGCTGCTGCCATTCTGCTCTCTCCATCGCCCACAAAGTGGGAAGGCACAGAGCTGCAACCCAGGCTGACCTTGGCTTGTGCCTCTAAGAGAACATCAAGAAAAGAGCAAATAAAACGACAACAAAACCACAACCAAAAAAAACCCCGAACCAAAACAACCCCAAACAGAGAACAACAAAAACCACACACACACACAAAAACCCAACACCTAACCCACAAACAACCCAATATGCTGAATCTGCATAGCTTAGATGAACGACAAAACCACAACAAAAAAAAAAAACCCGAACCAAAACAACCCCAAACAAAGAACAACAAAAACCACACACACACACGAAAACCCAACACCTAACCCACAAACACCCCAATATGCTGAATCTGCATAGCTTAGATGCTGCTCAGGGTCTCTCCAGTCTGGGACTGAAACTGCAGGAGCTGCATAAAGGAAGGAACTTGGGAGACCCAGGAGAAGAAGGAGAGGGAGCATGGACATGCGGGAGCAAAGAGTGAACTCCTCAGTAAATCCAGGACCAGAAGAACAACAGGTGCCAGAGGCCAAGGGTTGAGGTGCCTTGTCACAGAAGAGCTATGGAAAGAATCTTGCCCAGCACCTGTCCATAGTGTCCCAGGCTTGGTTGTTCTGTGATAACATCTAAAGCTGCTAATATATATTTAAAGAGAAAGGAGAGGGGAGGAGAGGAGATGAAGAAGACACAATGATAATGAGGATGGCATTCATTTGGAAAGAGTCACTTAAGAAAGATTCAACTCTGGTACAAGCTGAGACAGAAGAGGAGTCCTAAGGAAAGAAGTAGCCCTTACAATAAAATAACTGGTTTTTTTTACTGGGAACAAAATAACTTAAAAATACATGCAAACATAAATTATTTTTTTTTAATGGTGGTAATTCGCTACCTTCAGCTTGGAGCCTGCAACAAAATGTGTTAAATACTCTTAAGTTACAGCTTACTTTCAGTATGTTTGAATGTATGGACACTGCAGGAGCACTCCAGGGAGTTAACCATGCAGCTGATAGTACATGGCCTTCCCACCCCATCCAGAATCAAAGGAGTTTTGTTTCTTTCTACTGCACTGTTTCCCCTTCTGCTCTCTGTAGGCTGAATTTCAAGCGGGGCAATACATGGGAAACATGGTAGCGCTGCTCCCCTGACCTGCAAAATTAAAGCCATGGTAGCTGATACTTCAGAAATGCATTTTCTTGCAGTTGCCACTGTCAGAAGATAGCCTTTACGGTGAGAAGGGGTAATTTGGCACTACTGCTAATGCTACTGCAAACCTTTCCATATGCATGGAATGCCTCAGAGCTTTGTGAGAAACTCCAGGCTGATTCTTCTTTCTCTTTTCTTATTCCCAGCTAGCACCCTACAGCCACACGGAGTTCAGACTTTTTAGTATTCCAGAAGCAGACAAAGATACTTTTATTCTATATAAGAAACAGAAAGTACTTCCTATTTACATTTTCCTCAGAGCACATAGAGACTTTTCGTGGGAAGGTAGCGGTTGTCATATAGATTAGACCACTAACCTGTCAAACCCAATCAGACTGTGGCCAGACCCAACACTTTCAGAGGAAGGTGTAAGAAATCCCGCTTAGGAATTCCCACCCAAGGTAGACTGTGGTTTTTTATCTCTGTAATGCGGCAGTGAATTTCTCCTGTTACTTGTCTCGCAACCTGAAAGGCTGAGCGAGCTCATTTCAGCCATGAAATAGTCCATGCTGGGTCAGAATTTAGCTGCCTGCATTCCCCTACATATGAAAATCCCATCAGGGTAGTCTTTTTTCCAGGCTGCGTGATTCACATACTGACAAAATGACACTCAGAAGTACCTGAACTTACAAAACCACTGAGCTCACAGAACTCCCATTGTAGTCTATAAAAAGTATTTCATAATACATTTTCACATACATAATGATTTGACATTATCAATGGTGAATTCTCCTGTCTTGTTGTGACCAAAATTTACTATTATTAAGTAACTGAAAGTATTATTTAGCAGTAATAGTAACATCAATTTATCTGCCGGTAGATGGATCTATTTGTGAGTGTTCTGTTTTCTCTGCAGGTAATGGTACTACTTGTATCTATTGATGCTCTTTGCAAGGTCATTCAGCACTATATATTTTTCAAAGACTGGGTTAGATATTAGCTAATGTATATAGTACTCTCTTCTGAGATTGGCGTGCAACGAGTCCTTATTTTAGAAAAGAAGGAACTGAGACTATTTAAAATAAACATTTTTTCATTCTTTAATAATGCCTGGAAATTACTACATCATATTTTGAGGCTTAGTCTGTGGATGGCTCTTTTTGTGCCATTTGAGAGCACTGTTTCTATATGCTTTTATTTTTTGTGATTTGACATGAACACAGTAATTACTCAATTGAATGTTGATTGCCTTACTGTTAATGCACTCAGATGTGTTAAGAGGTCATCTCAGAGTTAGCTTTCCAGTTTAATGCTACTACGGGTTTTAGTGAGTGGTCTTGGATACTGTTGATTCTCTTCTGCTGCTTCTGGATATTCTAAGCTAATTCTTTTCACTTCTCTAGCTCCAGTAATACAGCCAAGGATCCATTCTCTTGAATTCTTAACTTTAGGTGTTAGATTCCAGATAGAGATGATACCATTTATGTCTCAACAGTCTCCTTTTCCTCCCCACTCCCATTCTTGAAATGTTTGCCATAGTTTTAACTTCCTCACACGGGGATGACTTATTTAATGTATGTAAATTATACTGTTGTAAGACTTCTGCATCTCTCTCAAATGCTTATAAGAATGTTTGAACATGTTGGACTGGAGGATACTTAATATTAGTTAGTAGTTGTATATGCACACACACAAAAAAGTGGCACTTATACCTCAGTCTTTTATAATTTCTACATAAGGTAAGTTTTGTCCCGGATTTCTTAAGTATTTAGCCCAACTTTGCAAAATTTTATGCAAGTCCTAAGCATGCAAGGAAATATCTTTGCTGAAATCCTCATCTTACTGAATTAAGTAGCAGAACTCCCACATATTTTAATAGAGCAAGGAATTTACCCCTGAACATGAAAGAACTTATGTGACCTGGAAAAAAATCCAGAAACTTTTTTCACATTTGAGCATTACCAGAGCTTTTCATTTGGAAGAAACTTGTGGAATTAATGCAACAGAATTCTGTGTATGTGCACATCATTCCCAAACACATTCAGTCTAGACTTAAACTCTTGACACTCCAGAGGTGCTCCTGGGTATAGCAAAGGGAGCTGTGAAGCAAAGCAGGAGCTGCCCTTGGACTGTGTACATAAACACTCTGAACATTACTTACTCTGTTTAAAACTAAATCCCACTTCTTGCAGCGAATAAATTGCTTCTGCTGTACAAGTTCCAGAGACTGGCTCAGCTAGAGATGTGGTCACCGGTGTTTGACCACAATAAGCAGTGATATGGTAAAACACAGCGCAGTCTCTGCTACCTCACCCTTTTTGCAGTAGAGTGATTAGTGAGCTGTGCAGAGGTTGGCGTGCATGAGGTACCTTTGAGGAGAGCCACAAAGGAATAAGTAATGTATGGGAGGTTTTATAGCTGTGATGGAAGTTGGGGAATATCCAGTCAGTCAGGAGTGTGGTTGGTGAGTTTTAACATCTTCCAGAACATCTTCCAGAGTCTCCAGAGCTTTCAGACAAGCAGCTCATGTGGGCCTCTGAGACAGAATTTGTATAGTCTGGGACGTTCCAACATAGTTTTGGTAACAATAGTCTATTACCATTACAAAACTGCTATTAGCATTCTCCTGAGAGGTGAGCATATCCCATGGTTATGTTTAAACCCTTGATAGCAAGTGCCTCAACTGCAACTGGGGCCAGTGACGCCCGTTTGCTAACAATTTGCAGAGTTGTCCAACGTAGAGTAGAGCTGTAAACTTTTTGTAGCAGATCATTTATCCTCCCTCCCCTAGTAATTCTAGGAACAGCCTGCCCACTTCGTGTGGGACAAGATTAATTTTCTAATTTTCTATTTGCTGAAGAACCTCAGAAGGTTAGCAGAAAGGCGAGTATTTCTTCTTACAGTAGAGATTGTATATAGTTACCATGGAAAAGTCAGTAAGGCAGTGTAAATTATGATTTTATTTACATGTTGTCATCTGTGAAGACACAAAGGCCTTGTCTTTATTTGGAATTAGCCCTGCAGACACTGATGTAGAGGAAACAGTTCAACCTCCAGTCTTGTTAAGAGAGAAAGCAAATTTGTGCTTTTCTCGATCCTGGAGTCATCTCCACTCAGAGTATTTTTTGTTCCTTTTTCTTGTGAGTTTACTTTGTGCAGGAACACCAGAAGCCGCAGCTGTGGCTTGCTCTTTCCATATAGCTAGAATAGGCCAGATAATGCCATAGTTTTCAAATGATCTGAACTGTTGCAGTAACATGGGCAGGGATCTGAAGTCGAGTTTTCAAATAGCAACACGCCAAGGTGTGCAACTCATTGTGAACAAGATAGAAGTTCTCAGTTCAAAGTATTTAATATGCAGTAAAGATTTTTTAAAAGAAGTAAAAATGAATCATGTGTATGAAAATGAATTTAAAATCTGCTTTAAAAACTGGTCACCTTTAATCTGTTCAGAAATACTAGAGCAGTTCATAGCTATTGCTGGGAATTCAGTGGCAGGTCATGAGACACTGTGTGTATCATCACTCCCATTTAGCCCATTGGCTAATCTAGTTGTTAATTCAGTCTGAAACAAATTTGTCATCCACATCTGTACTTCTTAGGCTATAGCCTTCTCCTGAACCTGACATCGTGATGTGGAAGAGGCTTTAAAACAAAATACTAACGCAGACAACTTGTCTCATCATCCCCTCAAGTCCCAGTGTCAGCCAGCAAAGCTTTAAAGGAGTTCCCCTGTGACTGCAGTGTGCTCAGACACTCAGTGTTTTTTGTTTGAAAGGAAGGGATTTATAATTTTCCCATATTTAATGTCAAATATTTTTGTACTGTTGATAATGTCTATAAATCTGTTGCAAAGGAGGTTACTGGTATTCTGATTGCTTCTGAGACTTAATAGTCTCAGAGATTGTGACTCCTAGAAAATACCTTATGTAGCTTGGGAAATGAGCTCTTGAGAGAAGGATGCTGTAGTTGTGAACTCTACTTCTGCAGGAATTCCTGGGTTTGGCTGGGGCCTTGTTCTACAGTGCCCCCCTGACTGAGAACTATCAGGGAAGCTGTATCACCCTTTCCATCTTCAATTTGAAGCTGTTTGATGGCAGAAAGCTAATGGCTAAACTTCTATAGAATCAATAGATCATCTTTATGATGGCTTTTGGCAATATTTCTTTGAAGTGTCAGGTCATTTGGTGGTTTAATACAGTTCATACTTTTTAAAGTACTGATTTAAAGTGCAGTTTGACTCTGGGAAGGGATTATGAAGTGGCTTTGGAACGCTGTGTTCGCACATTGGTAGCTATCTCAAATCTTATCTGTTTATAAACATAATACTATTTCTGACAGCTACTGCTGCAAATTCTGATTAGAAAGTGAAACCCAAGGAGCATTTCCTTCCTGTTCATTAATTCCTTGCAGTAAAGAGCTCAAGTACATTAGGAAATTTGCAACATGAGAACCTTTGTAGACCATTTCTCTGAAGCCTTGGTAGCTGTTCAGGAGCCAGAATATAAAGCATTTTCCCAGAGCGGCCTGCAATGTGCAGGTACTATAGGAATAAAAACAGAAAATGCCAACTTTTCTCACCAGTGTTCATAAATCTGAAATGGAATATTCCTTAAAACAAAAGCCCAAAACCAACAAAAAAAAAAAACCAAATGGATGTTTGTTGCCCAGAGAAGCTGTGGCTGCCCCATCCCTGGAGGGGTTCAAGACCAGGCTGGATGGGGCTTGGAGCAACCTGGTCTGGTGGGAGGTGTCCCTGCCCAATGATCTTTATGGTCCCTTCCAACTCTAACCATTCAATGATTCTATAATTCTAGGTGCTTTGTCTTTAATTGGCACTTTCAGAAGTAATGAAACTCAGTATAGAAAGAACCAGGTGTCTTGCTCAGGAAATCAGCTGTAGCATATTCAAACACAAACTTAGCCCAGTGTCTGGCTTGAAGCTCTCTGAAACAGAGCATCAGCAATGAGGAGGCTGTTGTAACTTAAATATCATAGAACACTGAGTTAGTTATTAGACAGAATCCCTAGATTTCTACAATCTTTTAAACAGCCATTGCTTCTAGCAACATGTGTAGGCAGCTCACCAAATATTTTCTTCCAGATCTCTTGCAAGTGTGGAGCATGCTTATTGTAAGCTTTCTCTTCTTCGAGACCACCAACTGTTGTAACTACATGATATACTACAGTTGCCAGAACTGTTCTATAGTTCTGAAATCTGTACATCCTCACTTGCTAAGTGATGCAGGAAATAGGAGAAGGAATCAAAAATAGTAAGGCTGTGGAAGATTGCTACAAAACAAAATCAAATCCAGTTTAGCAGCAACTAAAGCTAGGAGGTTTTGACCATCAGATGTTTTTTGCTTTAGTGGAAAAAAGAGATTTGGGATCTTGTAGCCTGAAATCCAAACTTTTCATCCTAGTGTGATCTGTGAAAATACTTTCCGTAATCTAAAATAAGACATGCAGACCGGAAGTATAAAGCTGCTGTTTTTCTGTGGGAAACTAAAGGCAGATTCAAAATTCCTTGAGTCAGACTTTTTTCAGTTTTTATTTGGAAAGACCTGGATTTCTGTCATTTTGTCAGTGTAAATCATATAAAAAGAAAACTCATCAAAGTGTGATAGCTAAATGGAGAAGAATCCGTTTTCCCTTCTCTGTTTCACTTGACTGTCACTGGCTGTGTAACCAGTACATGCTCAAATGAACTCTCCTGCCCCTGAGAAAAGCCTCAGGGGAATAGCTGCTAGAGATATTAAAATTTCAGTTTGTTCCTGGTTTCCTTTGTTGACAAAAATATGATGCTTGCATCTCTCTCAAGCTAATCTACTGAAGAAGCTTTGCAGGGTTTGGTGCTGTGCTGACACGCTCTGCCCCTGTGAAAGAATCTCTATATCAGTACTGAATTCTTTCTGAAGTTTTAGTTGCTATTTTTTCCCCCTACAATGTTAAAGACTGACTCAGGGTCCAGAATGATCATCAAATAGCAGAGGGAGAATAGTCCCATTTGAAAAGCCCTGCTGTCTTGATACCAGCATCTTTGCCAGAATGTTCTAGGCTGGAGCTGTAATGTCTTTTGTATGGGAAAGTGAATTGTCTCTCTGTCACAGCTGCTGTGTGGCACAGAGATTGTAGGTTGTTTCTTATTTCGGGGGGAGAAAATGGAAGGTAAACGGGGCGTCCCATGGAAGAACAGAAAGAAAATGGGACATCTGTTACCAATTCCTAGATAAGTACGCTTTGGTTGGTACAATGATCAAATCCCTTTGAGGATAACTTGGGAAATGACTTTAATTCACAAGACTTGGCACCACACAGCCCCTCAGTGGGCCATAGGGCTTATATGGTGCTGAGACCTTGTACTGGCTCTGTAGGAGCGATGGATATCAGTGCCCCTGCTGTGTATCGAGCTGAGCAAGCGCTGATGAGCTCATACTGCTGGTAACTGCAGGAAACAGTATGTGTATGAGCAGGGAGGGTTAAAACCATGTATTGGTGCAGTCTCCACTTCGTCATGGCTCTTTTTCTATATACCTTTAACTTACCTGCAGTATGATCAGGGCAGGACCAAGACCTCATCATGCGATGCTTATCTGTACTGCACCTTTTTTCTGATTCTTGCAAAACAATGCTAGTGCTCAATTAGTGCACAGTTACCCCAAGTATTTCAGTTAATTTGTCTGTCTTACCTCCCAAAGCTAATGGCAATCTCTGCATTAACCAGAATCACTCTAATATGTTTCCTGATATGTAACTGCCATGATTTTATAACCCCAGTAGCCAAATAATGTTTAAATTCAAACAAGTTTGAGTCAAAGAGTTCTAGTATGTCATGAGATAATGCTGAAAACAATACAGAATGTTGTACTAACCTTATGTAAACTTTAAAAAATGTTATTTCATTTTGATTTAAAAATTGTAAGTTGATAAAAGTTTTAAAAGACAGACAAGAACTGGGAGCATATTACAGGGAACAGTTGATTCTGACTATTATTTCAGTAATAAGTCTTCTGCTTAATTTGATATGGTGATTTAGTATCATGATGGTTAGGGCAATAGGAATATCCTTCAATAAATGATGTCATGCTATATGTCCATTCCCTCCTTCCCCCCTGTGCAAGAACACATGAGTAAATCCCACAGTGATCAAAAATATGACTCTCCCAGTGGTCATTATTATGATCCTGTGACCAGCAGAAGGGAGAAGCATGGTTTAAAGATCACTAAGATGTCCTATAGACAGATGAAAACATGTTCTTATCTTCTAGAAAGCAGAGCTTTCTGCTCCAGTTCAGTGATGTGTTCCTTATAGTGACTTATTTCTTGAGATTACTCTCAGTGTGCCAACATTTCTTTCAGGTAAAAAGAAAAATCTCAGGAGTCCAGATTTTTATGGTCTCTTTTCAGCTCTGCCACTGATGTCTGTCTATTGTCAGACAAGTCTGAGCCTCCGCGGCTGAAACGGGTTTAATATTTACACATCTCAGAGCAGTGAGTCACGTCTTGGTTCTGTCCAGTAAAGCACACAGAGTTCATCATGAAATGCAGAGTTATTTCCAGACCAGGCCCCTCTCTGAAAAATGTTAACAGGTGGAAACCCTAGTAGATAAATTAACGTCTGCTCTTCAAGAGAGAGTTATTTTTACCCCCAGCCAGAGTTTGGTGAGTGCAAGTGTACCATGCAATGATACACAGAAAGCATTTATAGCTGGAGTGCTCTGGGCCTGTCCCTCCCCCATTTTTAAAGCAGAAGAGGCAAGCAGTCCGATAATGTCTGTGTATTTGTGTATTCATAACACCTACATAAGGAGATGATTTGATTTCTAGGCACATAATTAATTAGCTCCCACAGACTGAGAGAACTGGATCATGAATAGAGGGCACCCAATGTCAAGTCCATGGGTGCTTTGATGAAAAGAAATGTACAGAATGATTCTTCATGAAAATGCAGCTTGTCCTTGTGGGGTTACTGACCACAATAAGCTTCGAGCCACATGAACATATTTAGAATTTTCATATGCTTATATATGAGAAGATGTCTAAGGAAAAAGACATTTTTCTTCCTCCACCCCTTTTTTTGCTTGGGGAAATATTAATAATTTGTACCTTCTCAGAAAATCTGTGCCTATTCCCCAGAGTTTAGCATTGGTTTTTACACTTGGAGAAGGATGCATGCCCATGAAACTGAAGAACATTTATGCAGAAAGTCGAGCTGGTAATTGGATGCAATGGTCTTGTCTCTCTGCTGAGCATGAATGAGAGCTGACCACTGGAGGAATCCTGCTGTCTCAGCCCGAGTGGGTGGGCAGTGACCTCTACACTCCTCCTCCTGGCCCAGCGCCTCTGCTTGTGGCTCATCATGGTGACTTCAGTGCCTTTGACACCACTGTCTGCTCAAGCACTCAAGGCCCACCAGTGTCCGGTGTGTGTCTAGGATAACGGTGGCTTATAGAAGCATGAGGGGTTCCTACGGTGTTCCTGACAGAAAGGAGTCCAGGTTTGTCTGGGTTCAGTTTTGTGGGGAAGGACTCTGCAAGAGAAAGCCCACGACAACAATGGAAAATGATAAGTCACATTACGCTATAAACAGAGTCTAAGTTTAGGAATGAGGAATTCAGTAGTGAATCACCTGAACTCTCCATCCCACTTACTGAATATATTACATGTTTTTTAGGAAATTCTGCATTAGTAATACTATAAAAACCTGCTTTTATTCATGGCTTGCATTGCATATCCTCAACTGAAAAAAAGGAGGTTGTGCTCCCCACATGCTTTTCTAGCTAGGCCACTAACACCCCGTATTTTGAGAGAACTGTTCTGTGTGTTTTCATTTCTTGGTCTTTTCTGAAACACCCAGTACGAATGCCAAATAGAGGCATGTTTTTGATGAGTATCTTTTCTCTAGAAACTGGGCTGAGTGCCACAGACTTGCTTCCAGTGAACCACCAAAGCTTCTTTTAATGTGATGACCTAAGTTGCTGTTGAATTTGGATGAACTCAGACAAGTTTATATGTGAAAGTGTCTGCCTTTCATTGCTAATCCTTTGAGCTATTCACTCCTTTTAAATCCTCTTCTTTTTAGGCTTAAAAAGGCTACATCTGTATCCAGACATTTTCAATGTTCTGCTTTCACGACTTAAAAACACATTTCAAGGCTCTTCCTGTATTTAAGATGATACTGATAACTGCAAAGACATGTTTTTGCACTATCAGCCAGCATATAATATTCTTTTTATTGAGGTATAGATGTGCTTAATTAACTAAAACACTTTGCTTGCATGTTTTAAAATCCTCTTTTCTAGGAAAAGACAGATGAAGCTTGTGGTCAGGTTATCTGATCCCTTGCTTAAAAAAATTCTCCACCAATAAAACATCACAAAATCTCCTTTCAAGAAAGGAGTCAGCAAATGATGTTGTGATTTTCAAGGTAAAATAATGAGAGATTGGAATACTAGACAACAGAGCAATGGAATGGAATAACATACATGAGTTCAGAATAGTTAATGCTTCATATAAATAGGCTTTGAGATAGGGATAGAAGAAGGTTTTGTATCATGGGCTTTTACATGTTGAGCACAGTTTGACACTGCAGCTTCTTTCCAAACCTGCGCACTTGGAGGGGTCATCACTGTTGTGATATCACACTTCAGAGAAGCACAACTTCCCTAACTGAGCTAATTCAAGCCCTCATGTGTCTAAACTTCTGAAGAATTACTTCCCTGTTTACAATTTTTTTTTTTCTGTTTTCAGTTCTTATGTAGTGTCAGGGTGAAACCACGACCTTTGATGATTTTAACATAAGTATAAATAAAAAAAAGTGTAATTATGAAATCAGTAACCTAGTGGTTATTAAATCTGGTAAATTCTACAGAATTTCAGTGATACTTAGTATCGAGATGGTGATCACGAAGTCAGGTAAATTTTAAGAAAGATAGATGGTGGCATAAAAGGGTTGTGGGTTTTTTTACTTTTCTTGGTTTTAGTTAAAATCAGGCACATCACAGAATGTAATATATGTTTCTGTTAAATTCTTAACAGCAGAAGTTGCCGTCTTTTACTGAACAAATTACAACTTCTAGCTACTCACGGAAATTGTTCTTAGAATACTCTTTTAAGGTCACAGAGAGTCAAATGTAATCAATCATCCTGGAAAATGGAGCCGTGCAGGCTCAGAGAATCTGAAATGGTCTGAACTTGTCCGCACAGGGAATTCTGTGCATGCCTAGAGTAAAACAAAAATGTTCACAGCTTCTATGAGCAGTAGGAAATGGAAGATACTTAATTTTTTTCTGAACTTCAAAAAGCATTTTAACAGATACTCTAGTAATTGTTGTACTCATCTGGTAAGGGACATGGTGGTAGCACCTACTGTCCTAATCTGGTATTAGGTTACAAGACAAGCATATTCCTTCCTCTTACTATATATTAAAAAGGTATCAGGAAATGCTATACTCAAAAATGGAGATGCAGTTCAGCCTTGAACAGGGTAGGCTTGCATTTTTCTCTGGTGGAAGTCAAGAATTTAAAGAAATTACCCTTAACATTGGGGAGACTCCAGAAAGAACTGCACCGAACAAGGACTTGCTTTAGTTTTAAATCCCTTCTCTCACAAATGTCCCTCCTTCTACTACAGTACACAAAACCTAATGCTTACAGGTCCAAAAGCTACAATATGCTTTACATCCTGAAACAATCTTCGGTGCTGGCTGTCAGCGCTGTCATGGAGACTGATGCTAAAAATCTTGACACGTTCCTCCCTGTGAAACCCAGTAATTTAAATCAAGGAGAATAGTTCAGTTTAAGGCACGCTAACGGATGAAAACAAACGTCTGAGAGGCAGAGCCTGACCTTCCTACTGTGGTTTTTTATTTCCTGTGCCTTAGAGCAGAAACTTTAGCGAAACGCTTCCACGTAGGACAAAACCTCCCTTGTAGAGATGAAGAGGGAATGCCCCAATTTCTGGGCACCCTGGGGGGGGCTCCCTGAAACCCCCCTGTGTTGCCCTGCCTCGCCGGCGCCCGGGGAGCAGCCCGACCGAGCGGAACATGGGATCCGTTCCAGGCACTGCTGGCTGCCAGCACGTTGTAGGACTAACTTGCAAGGAATGTTCCCCTTGGCAGGCAGCCTCCCCCTGGCACAGGCACCAAGTGATATCAGCCCTAATTGTTGCTATTTATGATTTTTCTTGTTTTTTATATGAATCACCGCTAAGACAGCTAGGTTATCCCAAATCTTTGAACAGCTCGTACAGTGGGAAGCCTGACAGAAGGTAGAGGACAATATGTATTATTTTTAATTGAATCTACACTTTTTTTGGAGCTGAGAGATAAACACATTCTGCTTGAGCTTGGAGCTCTGAATCCAAGAACTGCTGAGTCTTAGGACTCCAGCATCAACACTCATCTTGCTATGTGTCCTGGAAGAAGTTTCTTAAACATTTCTCTTGGTTTTCTTTTACTCACAATTTTCTCTATTTTCTGTTAATTGGGGTTTTGTTCAGCTCCTTTGAAACTAATATAAGCAAGCAGGCTCAAATCTAAACAGATATTCAGGCAATGAGAAGAATATCACCTGAATGCAATGGATCTGACTGTGTGTTAAACCCTGAGCTTTGCATGTGGATGAAATATACAAATAAAAATACTAATTCTGGTTTTGGCTGAAACTAATGAACAATTAAAAACATAACAATGACCCCATCCTTCTATTCAACTTTTTCCAAATAAGCAAAATGCAAATATCCTGAAGAATATATGAAATTCCTGAATTGGATATTGCTGTAAGTGCCCAAGGTCTGATCTGGGTTTTGCACTTCCAGAGAGTCTGGGCATGCTCACTGTCACAGGCGTTCTGGAAACCGTAGAGTAAAACAGCTCTGCACACACACTAATTCTGGTATGCCCTAAAAGCAGGTGGCTTTACTGTGCAAGTACAGTGGTGTATGAACACAGGCAGTTTGGATCAGGAAATCCCAAGAAGAAATATATTTGTCCTTTTCTGTGTGTTGCTGCTAAAGGGGACAAAAAAATCCATTTTCTACAAAAGAGAGAACATTGTATGTGGGGTGCTCCTCTGTGGGGTTTTTGGATGGCTGTTGTAACAGCACAGGCAAATAAATCTACTCTTTGGTGCAGAACAATAATCTTCTGCAGCACACGTTGGCTAGTAGAGACTTCTGTGATAATACCCGATGGATATTTTAAGTTCTGAACAAGGAGGTTTCTAATTATTTTTCTCCACTGACTGTGGGATAAAATAACATACACCTCTTCTTGCATTTGCACAGCATGTTTAGTGCCTCTGCAATTATGTTATATAAATAATATTGCTCATTTCAACTTACATAAGGTTGCTGCGTGCCAATAATACAGTAGAGTTTGAGTTTTGCATTGGTTTTAGCTACTACTGTGCATTTAATTCTGAATGCGGTACTTCATATTTCATTTTGCAAATGAGAAGCACCTATCAAATATCCCTGTTTACGATGGCAAACTGATGAAATGTACTATTCATGTAAAATAACGCTCTTTTAAAGTTTAGGATCTATATAGTCAGAAGAGGGCAAATTCCAATGTGAGCATATAATGCAACAGCGATTATCCCCAAATATGTGCATTTTCATCAGGTGACCCTAAGCTACACGAAGAAATGGGTTATTAGTCAATGTAACAGACCGACCACAGATGTGAAGCATCCATAGCCCCAAGAAAGCAAGGCACCAGGACGATGTTATGCCATCAGAGATCATGCAGCTTGTACTGAAATAGAAGGGTTGGTGACTTGGGAACACGAGGCAGAAGGTTTGAGCTGATTAGGGACACCCTGCAGATACCAGGGCTTTCTGTTGCCCTCAGACTGGCATTGCGTCAGAGCAGGCACAGCACTCATCCTGTGTAGAAAGACAGGATATTGCTCAGTACAAGGCACAAAGCAAAATCAAGAAGTTTTAAGGTACACTATGAAGGTGACTCACTCAAAGGAAAGGATACAGTGAATTTTTTAGTGTCTCAAACATAAGACTGGACTCTGGGGAAGCCACTAAGGCACCCTGAGCACATACACTGGGGCAGCAACCAACCTCACTGCATCAGCTCTGGAGAGTGTGAGGCTCTGTGTCCTGCTCCTGGTCACCAAAGCTCAGGCTCAGGATGCCAGAGTTGCACAAGCTTAGTTGTTTGCTGTCATGACACGGTCACTTAAACGCACAAAATTATTTATATCTTGCTTTATTCCAACCTCCAGTTAGTGCAGAACTCTGAAGGTGGGCTTTTGTGGTGGACAGATGAAATGCTTCATTATTATGAAGTTGCAGAGTAAAGAATCAAAGGACTGTTTGGTGTAATCTTACCTAGAAATTATTGTAATGCAACTGGGAAATCTTTGTGTTTCATAAACACAAATACAGAAACAAGAACCAGTCCGTTAGGTTTGAGGCCATTCTGAATGAATGGGCTTAGATTTACTGATATTTTGAATAGTAACCAACCACAAACTTGCTCTTAGTTGTTCAGGTTCCTCTTTTTTCTTTTTTTTTTTAATCTTTATAATTCTTAGAAAACAAAATATGACCAGGGGAAGAATGACAGGGAAGTAATGGTTCATTTGGTAAATACTACCCAGAGATGGTTTTTAGATAGTTATTTTCTGTGTTTTCTAGTGAAGAACAGACTTTTCCAGGAAAGAATTATCTTTTCCCAAACCTGTGGTAATGTTTCAATTAAATTACCATATATGGTGAATTTCAGTGGTTGCCTTGCCCAGCCAGGAATGTGAGTCTTCTGTTTTCCTACTGTTAACAGCTTAGAGCTAAAACTCTTCCATATTTTAATTACTGCAGATCTATCCAAGTGCCAACCATCTAATTATGGCCAGTTTGAGGGTTTTTAATTGTTACTTTAAATGTTTTGTCTTCAATTAACTTTCCTCTGCCCTGAAGCCGGTATTCAGCGGCTTGCAAGGTCTTGGCTGTGTGACACTATGTATGGGCTGTTCAAGTGAACCTTTTCCCTTCGTAAGAACAGACTTTCTGCTGCTTTAGACCCTGGATGTCCTCTGTTGATGGTTGTGACAGTTCTGAACACGCCAGGAAGGCAGAGGCCAGAGCGATGATTTTGCTTTGTGGATGGTTTCTCAAAAGCCATCCCAATGCCATAGTGATGGGTGGCTTTGAAATACCTATGTAAGCTTATAAACTTGCAATTAAAGAGCCTATCATCTGTTATGTTAGAGCAAGAGAAAAGTCTTAGAAATCTATCTAGAACACCTGAACTACCCACAAGCAAAGTTTTGGAGCACTGGCCTTTCTCAATTCTTCCTCTCATATGTGTGATGGTTCCTAGGGACCAGACTGCAACATAACATTCTATTCTTTTTTTTTTTTTCATGTTTTTTCTTGAACTATTCCGTTCTTCATAGAACTCTGACCATATCTTTTTCCTAACCCTTTTCACTAATGTCATTTCTCTTTGCATAGTAGCTCGCAATATCTGACCTGAAGTCAGTGAGGATGCAAAGTCTGAAGATTATTGATGCCAAACTATTACAAGGTTAGAGTTGTGTAGAGAAACATGCAAGCTGGAGCACTGCAGGAAAGCCAACCAAAAAGGTCAAAATCACTAAATATTTTCTACATAAGACTATTGCCTTGTGGATGGCTATTCTCATTTTACTATAAAGTTATTTTCATCAGAAATGCATCTCTTGCATTCACAGGCTGCAGTGTTGCTGCTTGTTTCCGTTTCACAACCAATTAAACAGAAGGAAAAAGAGAAGGAGCAGGATACAGACTAGCCTAAATTTCTTAGGTTTCTGTTCAAATTGGTATTCAGCATCCTTAGTTTGACAGGCACTGCTGAAATTGGGTAGGTTTACTGCTGTGCTGTGGAGCTGGATTCATTCTGTCACACTTGTTTGCCATAAATTGTAGCTTTCTCTAATCTGATGCCTTTGTAATTATACGGATAACGCTGCTGGGCTGTCAGGGACACTTCCTAAAGAGCATCTGTTGCAGGAGTCTCCACAAATAGGGTGTAGCACGTATGGCTTTGTGATCATTAGTATCTAACAGTTTTAGCAACCCACCTGACTACGTTTTGCTCTTTAGGAATGTATTTTTAAATAGACATATTGTTAAATTACTGGTCTCTTCGTGTCTTGCTCTTGATGATTTAGGAGCTTTCTGCATTTTAAACTCTCAACCTGTAGTCTAGCAGGTAGCAACAGCACTTAAATACAGCATTTTTAGAACATGGATTACAAGGCACAGAATTCCAGCCTGGAACAGCTGGCTGATAAATTACAGTGCACACTAATCAGCATGTCATGGTGGAGGATTTACATGGTCGATAACAAGTGCCAACCAATTACAAAGCGAATTCATCGCTATTTCTGTCTCTTCAACCAGAGCACTATCTATATAGTAATTTGCTTCTGCACCCGCTAAACTGTAATTTCCTAGTCATCTGGAGAAAGACGCTATTACCAATAGGGAGAGTGATTCTGGGGGGAGAAATCTGAGTGTGCTTGGACATCATAAGCTGAAAAAAATTGGTGCTTCCATTTCACACAGGAAGCCAAGCATCAGACAGCATGTTAGTGTGTGTGGCACATACACACAAGAGATGTGCCTGTACACAGATGTCAGATTGAAGTAGGTGGATAAGGATGGGAAAGATGACTGACAAAAAAATAATTAAAAGTGAAAGAGAGCTGTAGTTTGTGGGTTTTCCTCATGATTTTAGTTGTACACCAATGGCTAAAGATTTCTTGCTGTGTGAGGTGTCAATCCTGGCAAAAGAGAATAGAGTTGCTACAGTTCTTTAGTTGTTGGATGTTCTTGGAGTACTGGTGCTTCTGGTCACCTGTAGAATATCATGCTTCACTTCTGGTTGTAGGAAAAAGCTTGAACATTCAGCTCTGATTTTATATTTTGTCTGGTAATGGGCCACTGCGTTCTTCAGCCACTCAGCAGTGTAATACTAATTCTGGATGACTGATGAGCAATGCTGGCTTGTTTAACTAAGTTCACAAAGCCTTTATGCTGAGCTGGGGCTTTCTAGGCATCAGTAGAAGTCCTTTTTGTTGCTGAATGCTGAATGCTTCAGTTTCTGAGAAACTTTCACCGCCTCCTTAAATGATCAATTAGCTAAAATCGTGTTTGTGTTGGTTCTGAAAGTTTCCACGTATGTTTCTGTTATGTGGGTCTATACTGCTGACGAGTCATAAACTTGTAAGGAAACGACTAAGCCACGCGGCGGCTGGTTGATTACTGTGGTTAAAGATGGTGCTGAGTGGATGTGAATTTACGGAAACATATCATACTGCTGAGCCCACTGTGGCTGGGGCTCTCCACTCAAGGAGAACAATATGTGTCGATCTTCTGAAGGAAACAGAATAGAGGGGTGTTCATGAGATATACTGTATTTCTAAAAAGGGATCATAGTTGACATTTCATTTGTCAGACCTTGCCTTCACTTGCCTTCATTTTGAAATCTTTCTGTCACAATGAATGGAGGCTCCCAGTAATATCCACTCCCCAATTCTTGACTCACATATATTTAGTTTAGGCTTTCTGATTTTTTGTTTATGCTGTCTTAAGCCTGGATCCGTAAGCAATAGCTACACAATGGCACTGGAGGAGAGAAAATGAATGTACTTCAATAGATAAGAATGCCTGCCTCTTACTACTCAAAATTATGAGAATTTTCTTATTTCAGGAATGAGTCATGGCACATTGACACAAGTTATTTGCTCAGCTCAGTGGTTCGGCTGCTATTATGTCTGATTTTGAGTATGCATGTGTTGCAGTATCTAATTTAGGAGAAAAAAGTATAACACTCACTTATGTATTGGAAATTATTTATGAGCTAATGGTACTACGGAGCCTGATCTGAGCTTCCAGGAGTGCCTTTTTACTTCAAGGATTACAAACATTTGAAAATGTAATTAATAAAAAATGATTTGGAAGCATAGATGGAGATGAGACAATGGAGCACTATAAAATTTACTTCAAAGCAACGTTTCATCTCCATGTTTGTAACTAGACCCTCCTTAAAGTTAAATCCATGGAATTGATGTCATCTGCCTCCTAGGGATCTTCAGCAATCCCAAGGGATTGCTTCAGGGTTAGCTAAAAAATGTTCTTGCATTATTTACCAGTGACTCATTTGTAACCATCTGCCACTCCTCTTCCTTGAGTAAATATTGGCAAATGTTGTTGCTGCAAAAACAACAGTCAGCGCTACATCACAGCTTTCTCAGCTACTGGCACAATGGCTGTGCCAGGATAAGGCAAAGAGCTTATCTGGAAGCTGTAAAACCCATCTGGGGCTTTGTCACATAATGCCAGTCAGAGTGACCCTAAAGCTGTGACATCTGATGATGGGAAAATCAAGACTGAGGCTAAGCAATAGCAAAGATCTACCCCTCAGTCATTTTGGTTGTGCCAGAGGACCTGATTGAACAGTGTTCTGGAAAAGAAAAGAGCAAGGGCAGATGATGGTTCTGTGAAATCCACTGGGGTTATCATTTCTGGAGGAAGTTTTTGGAGACTAGTGATGCCTAATGTTCTCGCTTTCTTCAGCAAGACCCTAAAAGAGAAAAGGCCACTCATACTCACTCATACTTTCATGCTGTGACATGCAGTTGTATCTAATTTCCATGCTTTCAGCTTCATCTTCATCTTCATTGTAGAATTGTGAAATCCTCTGTGACCTGATGCTGTATATAGATTATTCAAAAAGTGGCATCTTGGTAGAGAAGAGCAGGCAGTACTTTTCCCCTACTTCTATGAGTCGGTCTGTTTTTAAAAAAATATCTTCACTGCATTCTTACTTACAAATCAGTGATCCAAAATTATACCTTCATTGATTTGGCACTTATCAGCTTTCCCAAATAAGACATTGCAGGTTCCTTAATGGCTGTGCTTTTGAGGCTTAGGAGGGGACTGGCTCCTTCTGTTTGCTTTCAAGGTAACCTTTCATGTTCACTGCATTTCCAGAACACTTTGAATATATGTCCCAAACCACCAAAGACATTAATCCTGCCCCTTTCAACTTCAAAAGCTATTTCAGTCACTCTCTCCTGAGCAGGTGAGGTTGTTGTTAGAGGATGGTCTGTCTAAGTGTCTTTCTTCCCTCTACATGGGTAGTCAGTCAATGCATATCCAGTACTGTCCAATGCAGGGTGGAGGTGCCCCAATATTTATCTGGGTTACTGGAAGTACTACAGTGATATGATTCTGTACGTGGCTTCACTTTGGCTAAAATTCTCAGCTTCATGTTCAGCCTGATCATGCTGAATAGTGTCAGTTGGGTGAGGTGCTGCCTGGCCAACAAAAGGGAAAAAAATACATTACTCTTTCATATTTTGATGTGTTATTCTGGTAGATTCTGGTGGTAGGTCCTTGCAAGCTGGCTTTTCAACGAAGAAGAAACCATCCCTCTACGTGGGATGGTTTCTAGGCCTACACACAGGCCTAGAAAACAACCTTTTCTTCTAAGACTTAAAACTTGCACATGAAGCAAAAAAGGTTCTTAAGAGACAGCAGTGGTATTGCTGGGTAATACGTAGAGCTAGCTTGTGGAAATTAGATCTTTTTTGGAGTTTGGGGATTGTTGAGTAATGTGAAAATTCTGAGAAATAGGCAGAAGGAGATATTTAAAGACCAAATTACAGACTGCTGGCTGACTATAGCTTGAAAAGGAGTGCTACTGACATGGAGTGTGGAAAAGCCCATTTAAAACCACGCTTTGCCTGATTTATAGTGATAAATACCCATAATCCATATTCAAATATTAGAGCAGGGATTTGTATCAGAACCCTTGCATTATTTTTTAAGTATTGAAAGGCTTTGCCTGCTTTCATTGCAAAGAGAGAATAACACTAATTGTGGGAGCTTGAAATCTTCTCCAGGACAGAGTTAAGATGCGCTGGTCTAGTTCTGTGTTCTTGTTATTGTGGTGTGGCACGTGAAAGTGAAATGCAAATGTTAGCAATATTATAACCACTGAGGTTTATCTTCTGTTTGCTTAGACTTCCCTGTGGAACATGTTTAAAATGCATTACACCACAAATTAGTTATATGGAGTTCAAGTATGTTAATATTGTGCAGACTTCTGTAGCCCTTCTCTCCCCTCCCCATCACCCAGTAAGGCTTTTCTTTGAGATTTTTTCATTTCTTTCTTTGTTTTGTTTAAGGAAACACCTGAATCATGATTTTACTTTTTTCTCTGAAACCATGAGGGATACATTTTTTTCTTATAAGTGAAAGCTTAAATCCCTCTGGGTTTTAAGTAAAACACCAATTATCATGACAAGTTCTCATAGCTTTTGTTATCCCGCTTTAGTATGAATGGTATTATTTCCAACTAAATACTCTGTGAAATACCATTGGTGCTTCCTTTGGTGCTAGAAACTCACAGAAAACTATTTAGCTCGATCTGCAGTACAGGATTCTTGTTGACTAGGCTTTTTGTTTTAAACTAAATCTTAATCTGTGAGATGAGGGAGATGTTGAGGTGAAGGAAGACAAGAACATTACAGGTTCAAGCCTCATTTCTTTGCATGCAGAGAATGGCAAGTGAAACGGGGAGCTAATTTTAAAGTTATTTTCTGTACTTGACACACCAGCCCCAGCTGAGAAACATAATTACAGTTGATTTAATTGATATGCCTGATCTTTCCTTAAGCGTCTTGGTGACACTGGGATAAAGTTATCTTAGGAAGCACTCTGTGATTTTATTTATTAGTACCAGGGATGCAGAAGCACCATTTGACCTCTTTGTACACAGATAATAGGAAGAAAACTGCACATTTTTGCTGCAAATCATCTTCTGACATCAACACTTACCTGTCCTGTAAGCATGCAGGCTGGCATCATAGCCGTTTCTCAAAGCTGCCACTATTCTACTTATTCCACCAAGAACAATGGCAGCCAAAGGAAGAGTTGAAGGTTGCTTTGGTTGTTGGTTATTACAACCAGTCCTGAAGCAGTGTACTAAGGCCTTAGGGTCCCACATGGGAATGACCACTCATGAAATCTAATTCCTCATTCCTTTGGGTTTAGATAGCTTTTAGCTTGTTTCTTAATTTAAAAAATATTGATAATGGCTAACTGGGAGTGGCATAATGTTTTTATATGAACATTTATCTTCACAACCACTATGCCATTTTTAATGCATGAACTACCCTTGCAGGTTCCAAATGGAGGCTTATCTCCATGCCCATTTCCTTTTTGTTGGAATTACCTGTTTTAATGAGTCTAAATGCCTGAAGAGTTTTATGTCTTCATACACCACTAAGCTTATTTCCCTTCTGAACATACAAAAAGCCGTCTGGGAACAGAATACATGACATTGCAATGTTGGTCACCTGGCTTGGTAGTGCAGCTTTTGCGGCAAATTAAATTAAGGCATCAATTTTAGGCTATGCTGATAATAATAAATTCCCCACTTAAAAGAAGTTATGCTTTGATGGTTTTTCACGTCATTTTAATTAATCAGTATAAGTTCAAACAAAACAACGAAGTGGTTTGAGCTGTAGAAAATAACTGCCTTCTGCTAAGTACTCTGCAAGAAAGAATAACAGTTCTTACCAGATGGATGCATAAGTTAATGTGGCTTCCCTGAGTGTAAGGTTTTCAGCTTTTTTTATTTTGTATTTTCATTAGTCCTAGGAATATGTCTTGAAAATGAAGTAAAACTACAAAAGGCATGAAAGCCTAATGCAAAAAGTTAATGCTTACGTTGTTTAATTCCAGTCAATAGAGGATGTGATTTTTTAAGTATGGGTAGTTCTTATTGAACAGCCTTCCACTGTGCCTTGAAATGGGAGTCACTACTAAAGCCAAAAAACTATCCAAAACGTGGCCCTTTGCTTCCGTCATGGCTTTGGGAAACAGAGGAGATGAAATGTCTGGCTTTTGCCTGATGTGCAAGGCTTCCAATCTTGGTGCACATCAGCTTCAGAAGCAAAGCTGGGACCATGGACATTCCTCCCTCCATCGGTGACAGAGCTCCATTTGCCACTTGGAGCAGGGGAAAGTTGCAGCCAATTTGGTGACTAGTTACCAGTCCACATGAAGCTGGGAGTGTTGGCTGTTTGCTTCTGGTAGGCTTCATTTGAGTGCAAGCACTGTCTAATTAGATGTGGAGAGATTTGTTAAGTTATATTCCCTTTGCTCACTGGGTTGATGCTTGGAGCATGAATCTTTCAGTAGGTATTGATGGGACCCCAGCTGATGAGGGAGAAGGTTGTGCATCTGGCATGCTCAAGGTCATGTCATGGATTCACGTGCTTGTGGGAAAGTGCAGAGCTGCCCAGAAAATGTGCGTTGCTGCCACGTCTGCTCCTTCTGAAAGCCCGTTAGCAAAGAGCAAGAGGAAAATCCCAGCCCTGCAAAGACACAAAATGCAGACTCTGTGGCAGAAGTGGGAAAGTGCAGACACTGAGGTCTGAGTGAGTCATATGCTCAGAGCAATGAGACTTGACAGGTCTTAAGTGAGGAAAGCCCCAGAAGAGCTCTTCAGAGACAGAGCACTATTGCTACAGCAGTTCAGTTCCTTCTCAGCCTCTTGCTAGAGCTCCACCCTGGCCTTGAAACTATGACTGGCAACTGTTTGCAAAACACAAACTGCATAGGAAGTCCATACTTGGGCATTTTGTAGCATCTTGAATGTCTTGACTGAGAGTTGTCTTTGCAGGCATTTGATCTCATTGAGGTATATTTCTATTTCATGACAATCTGGGCTTTAGGGGAAGAGAAAGTTGCCAGATTCTGCCTCCGGAGTGAGTACTTGGTGCCTGTGAGACTCAAAGGGAGCTGCTGGCATGAGGGAGGACATGGATGAATCTTGAAAAAGATTTTGCTCCTTCTCAAGAGGGGGAGAACAGGGGCTTGATCTGGAAAAAAAAATTAAAGTCCTGCTGTTTTATTCATTAGAACATGATCTAGACAAACAGGATTTATAGAGGTGTTTTTTTTTTTTTTAATGTGGAACTCTTTAGCATGTATTTTATTTTTGGTAAAGTAGCTGTTTGAAAAATGATGTGCAACATAAATCCCATCTCTTAATTTGGCTCCAGCTGAGGAAAGACACACGCAGAGGAAGAAGACACATAATGAGCAATCTGACCTTAACTTACTCCCTTGCTGGGTGCATGCTCTTTTACTCAAGAGAGGCCCATAAATTAAAGATTTTTTAAACATTTAACTTAACTTTTTTGAACATTTAACTTGAATCACCAATACATTTGAATAAATATGTTTAGCCATTCCTTTCTGACTAACAACTGCCGTGCTGGTAGGTTCCCCAGCCCCGTGCTGTTAAAGCAAGCGCGGGCTAAGCTGTTCTGCACCTACCAGGGTTCTGTCAGTTCCGAGTAGCCAAGCAAGTCCTACACCTTAGTTTTATACCTCTCCTGTCACAGTGGCAGAGAAATTGCCCTGCTGCTAGTCTTGTTCAATGGTGAAATTGCTCTTGAGTCTCATTATTATAATGAATCAATGAATCCTGAACTGGCATGTTTCATGTCTCTTACCCTTATATGCTCTTAGTCTCTGCTCCCTAAGAACACGCTGCTATTTAGGGATCAAATCTATCCAGCCAAGTAAGATGAAGTGATTTCCCCCCCCCCAGCCCCCCCAACCCCAGCCCTTTATATATTTTTCTAGCTAAGGAGTATTCCAAGCAGCATTCTAAATTATTCAAGACTCTGTAGCCTGTGGAATTTTCAATCTGTTGGAAACAGCTGAAAAATAAAAACCACATGCTCCACTGGCTCTGTGTACAAGAGTCTGCATTTTAAACCCGAGCTGCTGCATAAACTGTAGCTTGTGCCTGTATCCTTTGGTGTTGACATCTGCATTATGATGAGGGGAATTATTCACAGCCAAATTACTATTCAGGGCGGTAGTGTGAAACAATGAAAATGAGATTGCTAGAGGGGAAAATATATGCAACAGTTTGTATAGTTAGGAAAGAAAATCGGCCTCATTTGCTGGAGCGCTGCTTTCTTCTTTAGCAGAATTTAACCCCTTTACAACAGCTAAAATAGAGCTGTGGCATGTTTCATGACACAATGCAAGTGTTTTCTATGTGCTTTTTTCAACTGACATAGTTATACTGTTCATGGACCTAATCTGAAAATGTCCTGGAGGGTAGTAAATACTTGGTTTAGACACAGGTCTACACCTTGATGGAATGGTGGGAGTAATTAGCATCAAAAGGTGAAATATGACCAAAATCACCACTTTTCTTCTTATTAAGCTGTGAACACACTGATTTGATTTTATTTTTTCATTGCATGTGTAAAAACTTCTGCAGTTTAGCCTCACTTACCTGTCTTTTAGCTGGTGGCAATAACAGCTTTTACATGTGATTACAGGAGCACACAAGATTCCATGTTGACCAAAGAGATGAGTCTAAGTAAACAACAAAGAACTGGAAATTCAAATTTAAGACCTGAGACAAATTGACTAATGCTTTTAAGGTTGGCTTTACTTTTATTAATGTTGGGTTTGTTGATTTATTGTATCTTTATTAAAAAAAAAAAAAAAAGGAACAGAGTTTTTATCAACGTGCATTCACAACAGGGGAAAAAAATTAATTGTTACAATTATTGGATTACTTGAGAAAGGATTATAATAGGAAGATACTTGGGATAAAAGAAAAGATAGTTAGGGACCAGATTTTTAAAAAAATCTTCTCTTCATGGCATGTAGTACCTTTTCTTCGGAAATGGAATTCTGCAGTTTCTCCTAGTAAGGAAATCTATTCTATATGTATTTGCGTGATGTGCCTTTTTTGTGTAAAGGTAGAAACACTTATCCAGTCAATAGAAAAATGTTGCAACTGTTAAATATATTTTAGAGATGGACAAACACAGAAGCAGAAAGGAGATAACACAGGTTATAGTAGGTTCTGTACTGAGGAGACCAGGAGTACACCCAAAGAGAACAGGAGATACACCTCTGGCTCTTGCAGTGTCTGTAGCTACCCTTTGAGCATCTGATCCTGAGGTCTGAGAACTGAGTGTTTGGTAGTTGAATAGTGATGTCTCATCCGCACTGTCGTGCAAAGGATCTGAAGAAGTTATCAGCTGTGTAAGTGCTATGAAAGGCACCATAAGCTTTGATCAGAGAGCTGGAAAATCAGCTGTCCATGATGAAAGACACTGGTAGGTGAATTAACTTATGTGAGCCAATAAGTGTGTGTTTGCATTAAGGTGCAGAATTCTGTTTTCATACATGTGCTAGAAGATACCAGTTCTCTGGACCCTGTTCAGTGTCCCAACGATAAATGTTAAATATCCCCCATTGCTGTGGGTTTAATAACCTTCCCACAGACGCTGGAAGCTGCCACACGGAGTGCAGCCTGGGCAGGGACAGTAAGAGCTTCTTCCTTAAACCTCATCCTCCAGCAGGGCCTGGCAATGACAGCTATTTAATCCCCATCTTTTGCATGAAAGAGAATTTTTCCTGTGCAATGCCATCCTGAGTTTATGTAGCACATGTTAAAAGGTCAAATGCATTTTGTTGAGGAAATTAATTGCTTGGCTGTTACCTTTCATTTCATTCGTAACTGAATGCTTTAGAAAGATTTTTTCTACACTAAATCGTCTTCACATTTTCAGTCAGAATTTATTCTTTAAGCAAAAAAAAAATATCTCGTTACCTATCTGAACCACCAACTTTTGCAACCAAGTACAACAACCAAGACCATCCCCTGCGTTTTTCTACACTAAATCGTCTTCACATATTCTTTAAGCAAAAAAAAAATATCTCGTTACCTATCTGAACCACCAACTTTTGCAACCAAGTACAACAACCAAGACCATCCCCTGCCACTAAGTACACACGTTGTCAGAAAAACAGCATTAAAAGCATACAATTCAAATCACATTTCTGCCTTGAAAAATGCTTACTTAGATGTTTATGCACTCGATGTATAACGCAGTTTCTCCCCCTTGCCTAGTTGACAAGCAAAGTCACAGCAACACTTTGCAGCTCTCAGCCCAGAGCATCGAGCTGCCTCGCCTTTAGATGTGGCCACACGGCCTGAGGTCGGTATTTTCAAACAAATACGTAAATTAATATTTTCATAAGAGGGGGTTACAGCCTCGCATCACTGTGGGTGTCCCGGGGGAAAGACACCTTGTCCTCCCCGTGGCTTCTGTGCCACAACACGCTCCCCGGTCCGGGGAAGGCGGGGGGGATGTTCCCAGCAGATACTCTGAAGCGGCAGCAGTTGGCGGGCACCTTTTAATGATGTGGCGCTTTAGAGCGGCTCAGGGGCAGATCACTGTCATTGCTCCCACTTAAAGCAATTAGAACTGTGACTCTGCTTAGGTCGGGTTTAGCATTGGCATGTTTGCTGGGATTTTCTGCGCCGGTTTATCTTTGCCCGTGCTATTTCAGTCCAACTCATGCATTGTTGGAGGAAAACGGTAAGGTACTGATGGACTGTGCTTTTGTGATTTCTTCTTAAACACTTTTCCCGCTGTTTCCGTGCCTTCCTGTGGGTGTGACATGAAATAGCTGGCCTTTTTTTTTTTTTTTTAATTTTTTGTTTATATCTTTGGTTCACGCAGGCTTTGTTGTGACAAGGGGTTCTCCTAAGGGCAGCATGCTGGCTCTTCTGCTGCCGCGTTGCCCAAAATTTAGACAAGTCAGGAAAGATGCAAGATGCTGACTGTCAATGAGGAATCCCAGCCTGGTTTGGCAGGGGTTATATAGGCAAATGGCTGCCTGCCTACTCGTTATCCCTTGCTCATCTTTCCATGAGTACTGAGGTGGAAGGGCAGCAAAGGTCATGCTATAAATAAAAGCGCTTCAGTGTGATTTCCGCGCACAGGCTCAGTAAATGCGCTGAGCGACAGCATCTCCTTTTCTGAGGCTGCTGCCCCATCTAGTGGCACTTGGGTACATCGGGCACCCCGAGAGGTGAGGAGGCGCTGGCACATCCTCCCAGCCCGGGTTACAGGTTGCAGGCACATAACTTAAACATAAATTTGAACAAAAGCAAATGCGACCCGTCAGAGTTGGAGTGCATCTGTGCCAATCGCTGAAAGACTTAATGACTTTTTCTTCAGCTGTTCATAAACGTTTCAACAGAGAGAATAGTGGCATTTAAAGACAGGGAAGCCACCCTATCTGCTGGGGAGCTTTGTAGGTGTGAGATTGTTTCCTGTAAAAAAAGAGATGAAGTTGGCCCAGACAAGTAGGACTAATCTGGAGATAAGAATTCAAATGCTCTTGCGGATCATTCAGTAATCAAGGTATCTTTTGGAGAGTGGGGACTTTCTGCACTATATTTACATTCTCCCTTTAAAGTAGTATTTCTCTGATAGCTCACAAATCTCCAAATTGATCTGATTACCCATATCTTTGATCTGAAGGCTTTTGCATTTCATTTCTGTTTCTGAATCCATACAAAGACAGTTGTGATGCATCTTTTGTTTTCATAGTGAAAGTCTGTAACTGAAGATACAAGACTAACAGTTCTGTTTGGCAGTAGTTTAGTTAATATGAAAAATGAGCCATTGGCTCCTGTGCAGTGATACCAACGGCATGGCTGGGCTACTGGTAACCTTCTAAGTCAGAAAGCTCATACAGAAATGCTCTTTGCCATTCGAATTGCCCACAGGCTGTAATTTTAGTTGTAGTGGCTGGATAACTATAACAGATAGTCAGACAATGAAAAAACAATAATTAAATACCATCTGGTCTTGATTGTCCCTATAGAAAGCAGGATATACCATCAGATATATCTACTTTCTCAGGCTGTTGAATGCAGGAGCTCAAGTGCTGGAGATTTGCAGGATCCTTTGATATTAAGTTGGTGAAATTCATCACACACACACATATCTATATATAAACTTCAGCCTTTATCATGAATGGTTGGCAGGAAAAAAATGTAGCAGAAAAGCTCAAATATTTGTGAAATTCAGATCTTGTTACTACACAGTCTTCATAGATGTGAAATTGTCAAAGGGGGAAAGATGATTAACTGATTTAAAGCAATGTAGTCGAAACTATAAAATTAATGTAGCCAAAACTATAAAACCAATCTAGTGAAAACAACAAAATTTGATTATACTTGTATACTTCTCTCCTCTCTTACACTGACACAAGGTCTATCAGCATAAATACCAGCACAGGTATATGTAGCCTGGCACTTTAGTCTGGTCTGTTTTCACTGAGATATTTTATCTAGTTCCTGAGAGGTCTTTAAACATTGCTGCCTCCTGACACTTTCAATGCTGCAATTAATAATATATCTTTTTGTTATTATTGCAAGTGCATTGATTTAAAGGACTGCTGACATAGATCACAGTCAAGTGACAAACTTTATTTTTAAGCTTTGCAATTCAAAGCACTCGTTCAGTAGCATCCTTGGGAGGCTGGAATCGACTCATCCCCTCATCCCCTTCCTACCATTTGTCAACTTATATGTTTGACAGCTCTGTTGCCTCTGAACAGTCTATATTTTTCCTGTCCATGTGGTTGTTTTTCCACTTCAGGAGTACATATGTGCATTTTAAGACTAGAATATGATTGTTGAAGGAAAAATTGTTGCAAATTTTTTAGAGCAAAGCTAATAGTTTATATAGTTTCCCACCTGAATTTTCTAAAATTTACCTTAATGTAGTTTTAAGGCTGCATTGACCATCTAAAAATACTTCCTTAGCCTGGTTTCAGCTACAGAATATGATAACTTTCTCTGATTTTCCACCCTGGATAATAAACAAAAGAGCTCTTGATACTGCATTTCTTAAAACAAGCCTATTGTAAGCAAAGGATGCAGTTAATATAAGGCAAAAGTGTTCTTAGATGCCAAAAGATTTCATATGTAGAATAAACCTAGCTGCCATTATTTTAGATGAAATTGGGTTCTTCTGGAAAAAGATTCCAAGTTTATCTGTTTATATCTAGTTTTAAATGAAATTAGCAATGAAACAGCCAAGCTTAGATTCAGTCTCTCCAGTGATCCTCTATAAAACTGAGTATTTTAAATATTTCTGTTGTGCTCAGTCTTCACCTGATGGCCTCAATGAGAATTTCTACGCTGCGTTTTTGAGTGATTTTTCCTTCAGTTTTTGCCTCCGTGCCCCATTTGGAATTCAAAGCCAAATCAAACACCCAAACAAGGGTACTTAGGACAGGCTCTGTGAAGAATCACAATTGTAAAATGACAGCTAAGATCCTTCCAGAAATAAAGCAGAAGCTGTTAACCACACAAGGAGGTAAAAATGTCTTCCCACTTGAGTGATGACATTGGAATTCTGTTGCTGATGTAAGTCTGATTGTTTCTCTCATTATTTTGGAAGATTATTAGTCAGAATCATTTCTGAGACAAATCAGTTTATTTTTGAATGGCAGTTACTTAAACTGCTTGTTGTCTTGAAATGTTGGCTCAGGTTCTGGCTAACATGTTCTAGAGCAAAATATGACTGAGATGGTCGAGGGTACCTGTTCAAGGCAGTTCTTCACGTGGCTGGGGCTGCTATTAATATAGCACGTAGGCATGTCTAAAAATAAAAAATGTTACCCAACCACATCAATTTGCAACGTCAGACTTTGCAGGTGCATTTGAAGATGAAGGAGTTGGAACTTAGTGAAGATGTTTTTATCCTGGGTGCTGATGTGCTGTAGTGATGCCAAGTACATGCTGTGATCTTCGTGGAACAGCTGGAATTTCAACAGCTGGAGTGATCCTCTGATTTATGTCACTTGGGGATGTTTTGTTTTAACGTAGGCTAAAGTTTTGTGCCACAACACAAGAAAATTTAGGGAAGAATTAGTAAGTGGTCATCCTTAATTACTGCTGCTGAAGTTACGAGTATACTGAATTCAGAACACCTGAGCTGTGACCAGCAGAGATACATTGTTTGATTTCTGATAAATGCTGAAACTGGTTTTTAATTGTAAACATGTCCAGCTATTTTTCTGGCGTTATAGTGTCACCAAACAGGCACTGGATCCTAAAACGCATAAGCCCGTGACTGGCAAAGTCTGAGGGTTGTCTGTGATTTTCAGCTGCTTTTGTGATTGCCTTCTTATGATAATACTGTGCTTTGGAAGGTTTTATCACACCCAGAGGCCTCCAGCTTGAAACACACTGAGGTAATTCCTGCGTATGATGCCAAGTCATAGCGTTACGTACAAAATACTTTCCAGTTATTCAGTAGAGAAATAACGTTTCCACTATCCAATGGGGGATAATAATTTTACTTTCTCGTCAGTTGCACATGTTATTCATTGAAAATATTTTGCCCAGTGGGACATGGAAGTAATTAATTTGATTCCAGTTCTGTCTGGAATATTATTTTGTTAAGAGTTACTAAAAAGTTTGCTCAAAACTTTTTACAGTTATTAGTCTACCATTAAGCGGTTTGCCTTTAATTTTTAATTCAGAAATCCAGATCATTTTCTCTCGTAGGAGCCATTTTTTAAAAGCCACTTCTTAAAAAGACGGTTAAATTGTGTAATACTATTTCTAAACTTCATTGTGGTGTCTGTATTTTCATGTAATCATCTCAGTCACTGAGCATGTTAATTTGTTTCATAATGAAGCAGGGATCCTGAGATTCGATGATTTCTCAAAATCTCTTCCCATTTCATTGCAAGAGCCCAAAACAACTGCTTTATTTCTGTCTAAATTGTTCTGAGAAATTGCAGTGGAGGAGGTTCAACACTACTCAGTGCCATTTATTGTTGTGTTTCTCTTTTGTTTCTGCTCTTACCAGTAGAGTAATTTCATAATACTTCAATTCAGTTTTCCTTCCTGCAGCCAGGCATATTACTTCTCACCCTGTGCCCCAGTGACACAGAGGACAGTTCATCCCCTTCTCTGCTGCAGCCTTTTCCCCTTTGAAGAAAATGTCACTTGTACATTTTGCTTCTCTGGATAAAATGCACCAAATTTTTTAGCCTTTTCTTTTTGTCATGTTCTAGACCATTGATCATTATTGTTGTATTCTCGTCAAGAAGAAAGATGCTCAAAACAAGACACAACTGAGTGTCTTCTTAGTCCCTAGGTTTACAAACTGCCCTCTGGTGTGTGTGTCAGTATGTTTATATTTTTGTACTCAGTACAGTTGAGTTAAATCCAGCTTGTGGTCTGCTGTGCCTTCTGGATCTACTTTAATATCAGTCATCACTCATCTACATCTGTCCATTTGGTTATTCCTGTTTGTCTTTATTAGCTTGTTCATTTCCAATAACTCTAGTTTGCTAAGCTCACCCTGAATTCTGTTTGGAAGCTGAAATATTTGCAGCCCTTCCCAGCTTCAAATATCATTAGTGGATCCTACCAGACAGATGCAGCCTAAATCTGACTGAGTCAACCAGTTGGCTGTAGCTATGGAACCGGACACAGGAATTGAGTACCGCTCATCTGGGTCTGCATATGTTTTCATGCTTGACTTGTGTGTCCACATCACATTTTACTGATCATGAAATAAATAGCACTTGTTCCAGAAATTTCTTGCATTTTCACTTCTTAAAATTCCACATCCTTCACTTGCCAAAAGGTTAAACAACACAACCCAAATTCTGCTCTGATTGCCCATTTGTGTATTGCATGGGATGCGATGGATTTGGAAGGGATACGCCAGACCAAGTCTGAACCCAGATTTGCTCTTTAAGGAATATGCATTGTTTCAAGTACATAACTTTTTTCACGTTGGCTTGAGATGGAGGTATCTGAAACTAGAGATGACAAGCTTGATGAATGCAGAAAGGTTTGATTCTCTTGATTCTCTCGAGTGGACGATAAAGAAACTCATCTGACCCAAAGCAAGCACCCTGGTTAAGTGTGACCAAACGCTTGGTGACCAAATAGTCATATTGCTCTTCATTAGCTCAGCTTTCAATATGCACAATCAGAATCCTCCCACGCATACAATTCCACATGGAAATGGTCTAAAATATGTAACAAATAGGTGACTATATATCATGTTTCACCAGAACTTAGTTTATTTCAGACAGATTTTATTTTTAAGTGCTTTGAGTCACATTTTAGTTTCACTTCCATACAGAAAGCTTCAGCTATATAAGGTAAAATGGTCTGTCCATTCAGGATGCATCACTTCCTTCTAAGAGCTGACAGGTTAAACCAGCTTCCTATGCTCTGCACACATCAGATGCTGCTTTATCCTCATTGTTTAATGTTTCTTCTGTGAAAGTATTGAAGAGAAGTAGGAACTCGAGTTCATATTCATTATGCTCCTAAGGCTTCTGAGAATATGATCTCTTCTCTTTGGCTGATGCCCACCCCTCAGCTGTTTCTAAATGCTGTTGGACTCCCATTTGACTCATTTCTGTTGCTTGCCACATATCTGAAATGAAGAAACGATATGCTTAAGTAAGAGCAGATTTATGATACTAACATTTGTCTTGCCTATATGTCAGTACCCACCAGGTACCTAATATCTTCCAAAAACGTCCTCTCTCCAATATTTCTCTTGTCATTCTGCACTGGTGTTTGCCAAGCTCCATGCACAGTTCTCTAGGTGTTTCTCTTCATTCTCACCAGCCCCTCAACCTGGTTCGTCCTTTGCTCATTCCCTGTAAGGAGGGAAAGAAAACATTTCCTGTGGATTCTGTTGCAGGAAGAGAAAGTTTTGTGAAACAGCATGCTCATCATCTGTCCTTCTTTTGCCCAGGCTCTGATTATTAGCCAACCAGATGATACTGGAATTGTGTAGCCAAAGTCTTACAGAGAACATTCAAAGAGAGTATATGAAGTATTCTAGCAGCCAGAGCAGAGATGTATGTACACTGTATGTTTGTTTAAAGATTTTGTTTTTGTGGGATGATATATCTAATATAAACTAAAGAACAAGTAAGATTGCACACCCAAACCAGCATCTAAATTTCCTCAGCTCTCAAGAGTCTCCCTTTATTCATACTTTCTCCAGAGCTTCCTAAATTTCAAAATGAGACCTAAATGCAATTTTTTTTATTGTTCCATTTTCATTCTTATTTATAATGATGAGAATGAGTTGAAATTTATTTTGTAAATCACTCCATTTTCATCTTATTTATAATGATGAGAATGAGTTGAAATTTATTTTGTATTGAATTTATTAATAGAAAAAGCCCATAGAAGTCAATGGCAGATGTGTCATTCATTACAATGATAATATGTGATCACTCTGAAGATATTTATATTCTCCACCTGTTGGAAATGTGTTTACTTTAGTACTTTTAGTTTAAATGAAAGAAATACTGATGTGAGAAAGCTGTAGCATCCCAAAAGATGTGATTAAAACACAGTGTATTTTTGTCTAAAAGTATACTATCATTGGTTACTGTGTGCCCATAGTATTCTCTGTGGCAAACACTGGTCAGGCTGACCTGTTTGTTAGTTACCATCTAGAAAAACAGTGAAGAGGTCCCCTCCTTCTCTGCTTGCACAGTCTCCAGTCTCACAGTCTCTCACAGGAGATCTCCAACTCGTTCTCTAGAAACTATGTGATCTTAACTCCCCGCACAAACTTTAATCAGCAGTCCACAAACAGCACGCTTTCGTGGATTAACTCCACCACACATAGTGGTAACCTCTACTGACAAATTTCTATTTGCAGATCCCAACCACAAATCTTACTGCCTCACAGTTCACAATTCCGTACGCTGGGTAATCCTGTCGTGTTTCAGCAGCGCTCGCTGTCCCTGTGCGAGACTGGGATGTCAGCATGTTACTCACAGCACATTCACACAGCTGTCAACTCTCCCTCCTCCTGACGAATCATACCCAGCCAGATCTGTGGGAGAAAGGAAGTACTGTCCCACCCATTCTATAGTGGGGAAATTGTATAAAGACATGTAACTTAGTAATAACCAAGCTGGAAATAGTCCAGCTCATACGTGTTTCAGTCTTGAGCCTAAAGGACAAGGCTTTGTTAAGATTCTTATTCCTATCATTCCATCAACAATGTGCAAGGTTCATTGTACCCAAACTACAATAAGCTACAAGATGAAGTGTGCTTCTCACAAATTACCAGTGTGCTTTTTGGAAAGCAAGCACTTAGTTTATGCATTTTCCCTTGATTTTTGAATGGGTTGCTATAGTTGAATTTGTACCTGAGGAACTCTGAATTCACAGTTGCCTTGCTATGAAGTGAAGACATCAATCAGTCTAACAATGAGTTGAGTTTATCTGGCTCATCTCTATTTTATGAAAAATAAGAAAGGAAACCCAAGATTTTTCTCTCTTAAGAGGTTTTTCATATTATTTGGAGCATGTAAAATGACAAAAACCATGTGACCAAAACGTTATTCTGAGTACTTTTTAAGAGGAGCCCATTCTGCTCATTTGTAGTCAGAGCACTGCTTGTAGACCACAACAAATTTCTTGCTCAAGACTTTTCCAAAATGTGTCTGAAATCGGCAGTAATTCATCATTAAGCAGATTTTGACTGAGACCAAAAAGTTTATATGAGAGCTCATTGCACATACACATTTGAAATTTCCTCCTGAATTCTTAAATGAACTATAATGAGAAAGGAAACGTTAGTATGGTCTGATCTACAAAAATTGGTTAAATTTCCATAGCAGTCCTGTAATTCAACCCCAAATTCTGCATTTATGAGGAGATGAATAACTAAGAAGACATTTGGGTACTAACTTCTTCAGAAATAGGCCAAAAATTGGCAAGCGAAATTGCTAGCATGAGATCTTTTGACCAATAACTACTGGAGTCCTGCTGCTTCACTGTGTTATTTGGGTTAGGATGGATGGGGCTGCTAACTTCAGAAATTATCCTGCTAATTGGGCTGCTAATTTGCTCCTTGATGGTCATTTCAGTGTAAGAAGTAATTTTTCACAGTGTTAAATGCTTGGCATTTGTGTAAGCCTTTTACTTTCACAATTGCAAACATCACACAAATATATAGCATCTTGATGCTGTGATACAAGCTCTTCTCTATAGATTTGGTACAAACACTGTTCTTCTTTAAAAGAAAGCAGACAGCCCATGCTCTTCAGGATGTTGAAGTGATGCTAGAATCCCACTGCATTCCATTAACCACTCAAAAGAGAGACATTGAGAATATTTTCTGCCTTTGTTGTCTACCCAAACAATGGACTGTATCTTCAGCAAAGACTTACTTTGTGGTTAACTGTGAAGTTTCATTCAGAATTATAAATGCAGTTGGCTTTAAGTAATTCTTTATTCTTAACGTGAAGACATCAATCAATCTAACAATGAGTTGAGTTTATCTAGCTCATCTCTATTTTATGAAAAATAAGAGAGGAAACCCAAGATTTTTCTCTCTTCAGAGGTTTTTCATATTCTTTGGAGCATGTAAAATGACAAAAAACATGTGACCAAAACGTTATTCTGAGTACTTTTTAAGAGGAGCCCATTCTGCTCATTTGTAGTCAGAGCACTGCTTGTAGACCACAACAAATTTCTTGCTCAAGACTTTTCCAAAATGTGTCTGAAATCGGCAGTAATTCATCATTAAGCAGATTTTGACTGAGACCAAAAAGTTTATATGAGAGCTCATTGCACATACACATTTGAAATTTCCTCCTGAATTCTTAAATGAACTATAATGAGAAAGGAAACGTTAGTATGGTCTGATCTACAAAAATTGGTTAAATTTCCATAGCAGTCCTGTAATTCAACCCCAAATTCTGCATTTATGAGGAGATGAATAACTAAGAAGACATTTGGGTACTAACTTCTTCAGAAATAGGCCAAAAATTGGCAAGCGAAATTGCTAGCATGAGATCTTTTGACCAATAACTACTGGAGTCCTGCTGCTTCACTGTGTTATTTGGGTTAGGATGGATGGGGCTGCTAACTTCAGAAATTATCCTGCTAATTGGGCTGCTAATTTGCTCCTTGATGGTCATTTCAGTGTAAGAAGTAATTTTTCACAGTGTTAAATGCTTGGCATTTGTGTAAGCCTTTTACTTTCACAATTGCAAACATCACACAAATATATAGCATCTTGATGCTGTGATACAAGCTCTTCTCTATAGATTTGGTACAAACACTGTTCTTCTTTAAAAGAAAGCAGACAGCCCATGCTCTTCAGGATGTTGAAGTGATGCTAGAATCCCACTGCATTCCATTAACCACTCAAAAGAGAGACATTGAGAATATTTTCTGCCTTTGTTGTCTACCCAAACAATGGACTGTATCTTCAGCAAAGACTTACTTTGTGGTTAACTGTGAAGTTTCATTCAGAATTATAAATGCAGTTGGCTTTAAGTAATTCTTTATTCTTAATACTTGCTACTATGAATCCTGTTCCAGCTGAAATATAAATCAATCTTGCCATTAGCTATAATTTCTACTACCTGAGATTGTGCTTAGCAGTACTAGAGGTCAACTTTGAATGCTTCTCTTTGAAAATTAGTGCGCACAAAGAAGTACTAAGGAAAGCCAAAACTACCTCTGTAGCATCCCAAAAGATGTGATTAAAACACAGTATATTTTTGTCTAAAAGTATACTATCATTGGTTACTGTGTGCCCATAGTATTCTCTGTGGCAAACACTGGTCAGGCTGACCTGTTTGTTAGTTACCATCTAGAAAAACAGTGAAGAGGTCCCCTCCTTCTCTGCTTGCACAGTCTCCAGTCTCACAGTCTCTCACAGGAGATCTCCAACTCGTTCTCTAGAAACTATGTGATCTTAACTCCCCGCACAAACTTTAATCAGCAGTCCACAAACAGCACGCTTTCGTGGATTAACTCCACCACACATAGTGGTAACCTCTACTGACAAATTTCTATTTGCAGATCCCAACCACAAATCTTACTGCCTCACAGTTCACAATTCCTTACGCTGGGTAATCCTGTCGTGTTTCAGCAGCGCTCGCTGTCCCTGTGCGAGACTGGGATGTCAGCATGTTACTCACAGCACATTCACACAGCTGTCAACTCTCCCTCCTCCTGACGAATCATACCCAGCCAGATCTGTGGGAGAAAGGAAGTACTGTCCCACCCATTCTATAGTGGGGAAATTGTATAAAGACATGTAACTTAGTAATAACTAAGCTGGAAATAGTCCAGATCATACGTGTTTCAGTCTTGAGCCTAAAGGACAAGGCTTTGTTAAGATTCTTATTCCTATCATTCCATCAACAATGTGCAAGGTTCATTGTACCCAAACTACAATAAGCTACAAGATGAAGTGTGCTTCTCACAAATTACCAGTGTGCTTTTTGGAAAGCAAGCACTTAGTTTATGCATTTTCCCTTGATTTTTGAATGGGTTGCTATAGTTGAATTTGTACCTGAGGAACTCTGAATTCACAGTTGCCTTGCTATGAAGTGAAGACATCAATCAGTCTAACAATGAGTTGAGTTTATCTGGCTCATCTCTATTTTATGAAAAATAAGAAAGGAAACCCAAGATTTTTCTCTCTTAAGAGGTTTTTCATATTATTTGGAGCATGTAAAATGACAAAAACCATGTGACCAAAACGTTATTCTGAGTACTTTTTAAGAGGAGCCCATTCTGCTCATTTGTAGTCAGAGCACTGCTTGTAGACCACAACAAATTTCTTGCTCAAGACTTTTCCAAAATGTGTCTGAAATCGGTAGTAATTCATCATTAAGCAGCTTTTGACTGAGACCAAAAAGTTTATATGAGAGCTCATTGCACATACACATCTGAACTTTCCTCCTGAATTCTTAAATGAACTATGAGAAAGGAAACATTAGTATGGTCTGATCTACAAAAATTGGTTAAATTTCCATAGCAGTCCTGTAATTCAACCCCAAATTCTGCATTTATGAGGAGATTAATAACTAAAAAGACATTTGGGTACTAACTTCTTCAGAAATAGGCCAAAAATTGGCAAGCCAAATTGCTAGCATGAGATCTTTTGACCAATAACTACTGGAGTCCTGCTGCTTCACTGTGTTACTTGGGTTAGGATGGATGGGGCTGCTAACTTCAGAAATTATCCTGCTAATTAGGCTGCTAATTTGCTCCTTGATGGTCATTTCAGTTGAAATTTCCTCCTGAATTCTTAAATGAACTATAATGAGAAAGGAAACGTTAGTATGGTCTGATCTACAAAAATTGGTTAAATTTCCATAGCAGTCCTGTAATTCAACCCCAAATTCTGCATTTATGAGGAGATGAATAACTAAGAAGACATTTGGGTACTAACTTCTTCAGAAATAGGCCAAAAATTGGCAAGCCAAATTGCTAGCATGAGATCTTTTGACCAATAACTACTGGAGTCCTGCTGCTTCACTGTGTTACTTGGGTTAGGATGGATGGGGCTGCTAACTTCAGAAATTATCCTGCTAATTAGGCTGCTAATTTGCTCCTTGATGGTCATTTCAGTATAAGAAGTAATTTTTCACAGTGTTAAATGCTTGGCATTTGTATAAGCCTTTTACTTTCACAATTGCAAACATCACACAAATATATAGCATCTTGATGCTGTGATACAAGCTCTTCTCTATAGATTTGGTACAAACACTGTTCTTTAAAGAAAGCAGACAGCCCATGCTCTTCAGGATGTTGAAGTGATGCTAGAATCCCACTGCATTCCATTAACCACTCAAAAGAGAGACATTGAGAATATTTTCTGCCTTTGTTGTCTACCCAAACAATGGACTGTATCTTCAGCAAAGACTTACTTTGTGGTTAACTGTGAAGTTTCATTCAGAATTATAAATGCAGTTGGCTTTAAGTAATTCTTTATTCTTAACACTTGCTACTATGAATCCTTTCAGCTGAAATATAAATCAATCTTGCCATTAGCTATAATTTCTACTACCTGAGATTGTGCTTAGCAGTACTAGAGGTCAACTTTGAATGCTTCTCTTTGAAAATTAGTGCGCACAAAGAAGTACTAAGGAAAGCCAAAACTACCTCTTTCCTTTTAGCAACTCTCTATGCTGCTGCTGCATGGCATCCTTCCATAGGCAGTAGCATTTTAGTTAAGGAGTGAGCTTTTGGAACCAATCCCTTGATCATCCCCACCAATGGATTTGATCATATTGAAGTTCTGGAGCATAAGAACTGTATTCCCTTAGGGTGAAACCTAAACAGGATATTTTGGTTTTAGTTCACCCAATGTTTCGCAACAACTTTAGACTATTTAGTCCACGGGGCCAGACTGGAGTCCTGAAGCAATGGATATTGCTTTCTCCGAGCTCTGGTTTATCCTATACTCTACGTCTTGCACTCTATAGCCCATAGAAAATGGCATCAATTCCTCACATGAAATGCTTTAGCGAAGAGGAGCTTGAACCATTTATGGTTCAGACTGGGACTTAATAATGGCAGTTGTCTTTCAAATCATACCATTCCCCTTTCAAGCAAGAAGAGACACGTAAGAATAAGAGGTCTTTTATTGATGTTTTAACATCCATCATACAAACAATAAGTTAAACACAGTAAAAATAATTAAATAAAGCTTGAGGTTCCAGCCCTCAAAAATAATTCAGATCTATAAAATAAAGTTTAAAAATAAAACCAGCATAAGTAGTTTCCATATAATATCAGTTAAACAAATGGAAATAAAGTTCTGACTTCAGACACCTACATCATTCAGTGGGTGTTGAGTCCTTAAATCCTCTCCTGAGTGCATAGGTACATGGAGAGCAGTTGTACAATCAGATCTTTAAAGGGGACCCAGACTCCTTTCAATTTGCCTCTTGCAGTACAGTTCCTGAATGTAATACATTTGAGATTGTAACACTGACATAGCTACCAGTGCCACCTTTAGGATTTTACTGTATGTTGGGTCTACAGCAATGAACCTTGCACACTAAGCGTTGCCTCAGTCTATGTAGACTTTAGTCCTTCATGCATTGCTGATAATTAACGCTGATATAATTTCTTCCACTTCCTGATGCAAAGCCTGGTCACCCTTTCAGTACTGGTCTTAACAGGTAGGTTTCTAGGACTTGAGTCTTGGCATTATTCAGTGTAATGAGAAAAGATTTTAGACTCAGGCCATGTATAAAATGAATACTTGAGTTAAGTAAGTTAAAACTTTACCCATACTTCCAGACCAAATGCTGGTTCATAAGTGAAGTGGACAGATAACTTGATATGCATAGTATCGTGCATGGGAATACTCATTTAAATGTTAAATATTTCAGCTTCCCATGGAGTGGTTTTCAGGTAATTCAGAGTAGTAATATAATTTATCAACCATCTCTCTGCGTCAGGAACCCTGATGTGAGCAGCCGTCCACACCAGCATTTCAAAGGAAAGCCTCTCGTGACATTCAGGACTTCAGTGTCCTGGCATCTGTATAGAGTCCAGATGTAGGAAAAAAGGTCACTTTGGTTCAGGGAGGAAACGACTCTTGGCAGTTACAGCATTCATATTGGAGTCGATCCAGTCAAGGTATCGAGTAACTCTGGTGTAAACGCCAGGCTTGTTTTTCTTCGCACAGCCATCTCCCCAGCTGACAATCCCATAAAGCGTCATCCTGCCCTTGTGCTCACACACCATGGGGCCACCAGAATCTCCCTGACAATGGAAAGACAATATGTTAGGCCATTTTCTGCAGATGGAGCCTTTAGAGCAGGAGCCTGTGATTGTTTTTCTGGAGTGATACAAGCTAGTAAATATCTATGAGCTAAAGTTTTTATTTTTGAGAACACTGCATAGATGGAAGAGAAGGCTCAGCATCTGGTGCTAGCTGAATGCAGTCTGTAAGGTAAGGAGTTGTGTAGTTCACCCCTAGCAGGGCACAGAGAGAACAGTTACCTTGTATAGAACACTCCATCCTAAGTTTAAATCACTAGCCTAATATCTGTGATTATAGAGTCAAAAGCAACATACCCAATTCTTCATCACAGAAGCAATTGTCTCCCTGTCCATATTTTTAAAGTTAAGGACAATGCTTGTTCTCTTTAGTGGCTCATATGGCAACTCTGCCCAGTGAGGGTGCAGGGAAGCAAATCTAGTTTTGTGGAATCTGTGGAGGAGCTCAGTGTCCCCCAGAAGTTCTCCTTTTGGCCCTTCGCAGAGCTATTATTTAACATTAAGAAAGTACACTCTGAGACTGGAATAGCTACTGTGCTCCTCTGATACATATCTGCCAGCCATTTCTTGAATACATTATAAGTAAGGCCTTGAGGAATAACAGTAGCCAAGATGCAGCACTTCTTGCTCCTCCAAAGGAGGTGTGGAGGGGGTAACACCTAACTCTAGGTCCCAGCCTTATTCCATGTCGTTGGCCACACTACAGCTCAACTGCACTAGTTGTGCTAAATTCCTGCTGCATAAAGAGAGACTCTTCTGACCAGTAGAATTACAAGATGCCATCAGTTGATTCATAGAGTGTACATGCACTTAAAGCGGTTTAGCAGATAAAACAGACTAGTTGTACCTTGCATGCATCAGTCATCCATGTGGGATCTCCGGCACAGACCATGTTGTCAGTAACTTTGGTATCGTCATAGTACTCATATTTGCATTTTTGCTGTGATATTAAGTTTACAGTGGCTGACATCAGTCTTTGAGCATAGTAAATGTCATCTGCAAACAAAATAATATTTAACTATTTTCACCATCCAAGACAAACAAATATAACAACCTATAACACACACTTTCAGCACTTAAGAGAAATTTGTACAACCATTCCAGTTCTGATACAAGGCTCTTATTACTTTTATTGTTAATGAAGAAATTTGGAAGATGAAAAACAGTGTTCCATATGCAAATTATAAAGCTTAGTTCTTAGAGAGAGTTCGATAGTTTTTGAAGGAAGTTTTGCACAAATGCAATCTGTTGTAACTCCTCCAACACAGCTTTAGATTTTTTTGGTGGTGGTGGTTTTTTTTTTTCCTCTATTCCTCACCACATCAGGAAGGATAAAAATGCTGCAGTTCCCACACTGTGGAAATAAAACCTTTTATAAAGAGAAGTCATTTACTTACAAAAATCTTGTTTTCCATAGCCAGCTATTTCACAGCGGGTATTGTCTCTTAGGTTAAGGTTCCGCTCTGGCAAGCAGACTGTTCTGACATATTTGGATTCCACTGCACACTGCCCAGAAGCTGATCTTATCCTTATCAAAGCTAAGAAACAAGTCAGAGAACACACAGTTAGATTTGTAAAGCAAGTTCTACCCCCCAAGTTCTGAGAATAGGAGTATAGGGTACAGTTAATGGGAATAGTTGCAATTAAGTTTAGTTCTGGTTACATATGGGTCCTCTCATTGCTTTTTGTAATGACACTGGGTCGTTATTTAGTAACAGAACTCATTTCCCAGTGCTGGAATTGGCAAGTGTTTCAACTTGAACTTCCTTCTTGAAAGGAAGAGCTGATAGCTTCCCTGATAGCTCTGGGAAAATTTTTCTGCGAGTGTATTTTCAGGTGTTGGAAAACCTCAACTTCCTGACTGGCTGTAGAGCATGGCACCCCCTGCCCTGCTGAAGCGGGGGCAGTGTCTACTGTTCTCCTCACCAGAAGGGCTTACGAAGCCATTCTTTGAGTCTTTTTCCTTAGCAGCAGGAATTTGGGAGGGGTTGCAGAGCTCTAGGTGTCAAATGCAGGAGTGGTGAGTCTATTCTGTGCAAATTGCAAAAACCCATCTCTGATGGTTTAGGGATAAGCTTGTGAAAGCCAGAGAGACTTACCAAAGTCTGGATTAATTCAGGAAAGATTTCAGCTAACATGCTACCTCATATGGCATTTCCCTACTCTATGATGAAACCTGCTGTACCTGCATTTTTTCCATCATTTACTATACGTACAGTTGATCTCTGTAAACACAGAATTAGATGGTAGAAATGGGATGCTGCCACCAGTGCTTATGGAAAAGTCATGCCTGGTACAGGACCAGAGACAAGACAGGCTCACAGTTGACTGTGTGCCACGTAATGCATCTAATGTGTGCCACAATCCAATTTTATACCAGTGGGAAAAATCTTTCTCAGTACAGACCCAGTTCTCAGAAGCACCTAGTTCCTGTTCCCCTTCATCTTATCTCCAGTCCTACTTCTAAACAAAGTTGTGTGCCATAATTATGTAGCCTTTAGCCATCCTAAGTGTTATTAATTAAAGGCTCGTACCAAGACGACACTTACCAATATCATTCTCATTGCCACCTGTTACATCTGTAAATCCAGGGTGAGAGATGATGTCATCAACCATGAATACTTGTTCATTCATGTCAGTAACATTCAGGATGGACTTCCCAAGGAAGACTTTGTAGATGGATTTGTTTAGTGGCCTTTTTGACCTGAGTGAAAGTAAAAAGATTCATGAAGACTACTGATTTCTGACACTGAGGTACAGTTTAGATCCAGTCTCCAGTTCTGTGTCATGTTTACTTTAATGCTGACAAGAAAAAGCAAGATTTACTCAGCTTTGAAAATTAATCCAGTATTCTAAAGGAAAGCATCCTGGGGGGGTTAAGATAGATGTTCAGGCATTTTGCAACGCACACCTACTGAGCTGCTACTAATACCAGGCATGGGCAATGAGAGTCCTCTGCAGGATGATCAGTTTTCCACAGGAAAAACAACAGAAGCCACCCATAAGTGTATTGCTCAACAGCTCAACACCTTTCAGTACAACTTTTAAGTTCTGAGAACAGCTACAGTAAAAATGAAGCCCTGACTCCAGTTTAAGCTAAAATTATTTAAATTGCATAACCCTCCCAAAAGTTCACGCCTTGCTAGCTCATTCTGCTCAACTTGGACTCCCAGAGGCTTAAAGCTTACTGGCCGCTCATCTTGTTTTGCTCGACGAAAAGAACATTCTTACTATGGTACATTTTGAAGGGTTGCTCAGTGAGCACCTGGCAAAGAAATCCATTGAAAAAAATTGCAAATAAGGATGTGGAACTGCAAACTTACGGCATGTTAAAACAGTGTGCTGCTGTAAGCACCCAGCAAGGGTCAATGAGGCTGCCACCGCACAGGAAACGGTCCATGCCCCACATGTTTTCAAAGATGCCAGCTATCCAAGGCTGAGTCTCAACCTCTGCCTGGCTTCCACCAACAATCTTGAAGTACTTGCTCATGCTCCTTTGACCACATGCAGGCCCTGTAGAAGGAGAAATTTTGTTCAGATGTACTTACAACTAAGCATCAACCTCGTGCTGTTAAAAAAAAAATAAAATCATTTGTCTTAAAATTAATGTTACTTACCACACTTCTCTATGTTGCAAGCTGTTTCTTGAATGGCAAATCCATTTTTGGTGTAACACCAGGGCCTGCTGCTTCCATTCGGGTTTCTAGAAGATAAAAGAAGTGTTCTTTTCATAAAGACAGATTTAAAAAAATGATACTATCTTAGATTTCTAACTGTCCTGGAAAGGCCAAAAGTGTTCTTTTGCAATATATTCCAGAGAAAATAATTAACAATTGACAGCTTCTGTTGCATACTGGGAATTTTGCAGTATGATCAGCTTCAGTGGTAAGAACTCTAGATGCTTCAAAGAGTCACATTCCAAAAATTGTCAGTCTAAATTAATCTCCAAGATTTTGTTATTTTTTTTTTTTAAAATCATGTACCATCACTTGAGGCAGTTCTGGGGCTGTGACAATAGAAGTCACCCCAGGAAGAGTGATGCTTTTCTTACCTGCAGTAGTTGTGTTTGCCCAGTCCCAGCTGCAAAGCATTACTCAAACGAGCATGGTAACGACCCCTCCTGACTACTGAGGGAAGGTCCCAGGGCAGACAGTCATCTTCTGTTGCTATTCCTCTGTAGTCCTCCCCATTCCCAGTATAGCATGTGCTGGCAGTGTCTAAGAAAATAGTATTTTGTTAGCGGCATGTTCGTGTTTATAATTGTTCCAAGAGAAATAATCTGTATGGATCCTTCTAATGAGAAGTTCCTACATTACGCTTGAAAACAGAGGATGCAAAGTCTGGACTGATTATATATTCTTATTGAATATGTTCCGTTTTAATTTTGAGTATCAGTTATCTTACACTTTAAAGCAGGCATATTGCTTCTTTAATCAATTCAGTTTACATCACAATATAATCGGTTCTTCTGGTTCTGAGTGCTCCCAAACAAGTTCACTTTTTTCACCCTAATCTGAACCATTTGTGAGGTTGGCAACATCAGTGAAGAAGCGGACACACACACACACAAAAAGTCAGAGATCCTGATTTTGCACCAATATTTAGTTGGTTCTCCTCACTTAGTCTGTCAGCATAAAGTGCTAAAGGACATCTAGTCACTGTTCATGGGTAATACTGTCACTGGG
>NW_015091042.1:3831223-3913874 GCF_001431845.1 Calidris pugnax
GGAAATAAAACCTTTTATAAAGAGAAGTCATTTACTTACAAAAATCTTGTTTTCCATAGCCAGCTATTTCACAGCGGGTATTGTCTCTTAGGTTAAGGTTCCGCTCTGGCAAGCAGACTGTTCTGACATATTTGGATTCCACTGCACACTGCCCAGAAGCTGATCTTATCCTTATCAAAGCTAAGAAACAAGTCAGAGAACACACAGTTAGATTTGTAAAGCAAGTTCTACCCCCCAAGTTCTGAGAATAGGAGTATAGGGTACAGTTAATGGGAATAGTTGCAATTAAGTTTAGTTCTGGTTACATATGGGTCCTCTCATTGCTTTTTGTAATGACACTGGGTCGTTATTTAGTAACAGAACTCATTTCCCAGTGCTGGAATTGGCAAGTGTTTCAACTTGAACTTCCTTCTTGAAAGGAAGAGCTGATAGCTTCCCTGATAGCTCTGGGAAAATTTTTCTGCGAGTGTATTTTCAGGTGTTGGAAAACCTCAACTTCCTGACTGGCTGTAGAGCATGGCACCCCCTGCCCTGCTGAAGCAGGGGCAGTGTCTACTGTTCTCCTCACCAGAAGGGCTTACGAAGCCATTCTTTGAGTCTTTTTCCTTAGCAGCAGGAATTTGGGAGGGGTTGCAGAGCTCTAGGTGTCAAATGCAGGAGTGGTGAGTCTATTCTGTGCAAATTGCAAAAACCCATCTCTGATGGTTTAGGGATAAGCTTGTGAAAGCCAGAGAGACTTACCAAAGTCTGGATTAATTCAGGAAAGATTTCAGCTAACATGCTACCTCATACGGCATTTCCCTACTCTATGATGAAACCTGCTGTACCTGCATTTTTTCCATCATTTACTATACGTACAGTTGATCTCTGTAAACACAGAATTAGATGGTAGAAATGGGATGCTGCCACCAGTGCTTATGGAAAAGTCATGCCTGGTACAGGACCAGAGACAAGACAGGCTCACAGTTGACTGTGTGCCACGTAATGCATCTAATGTGTGCCACAATCCAATTTTATACCAGTGGGAAAAATCTTTCTCAGTACAGACCCAGTTCTCAGAAGCACCTAGTTCCTGTTCCCCTTCATCTTATCTCCAGTCCTACTTCTAAACAAAGTTGTGTGCCATAATTATGTAGCCTTTAGCCATCCTAAGTGTTATTAATTAAAGGCTCGTACCAAGACGACACTTACCAATATCATTCTCATTGCCACCTGTTACATCTGTAAATCCAGGGTGAGAGATGATGTCATCAACCATGAATACTTGTTCATTCATGTCAGTAACATTCAGGATGGACTTCCCAAGGAAGACTTTGTAGATGGATTTGTTTAGTGGCCTTTTTGACCTGAGTGAAAGTAAAAAGATTCATGAAGACTACTGATTTCTGACACTGAGGTACAGTTTAGATCCAGTCTCCAGTTCTGTGTCATGTTTACTTTAATGCTGACAAGAAAAAGCAAGATTTACTCAGCTTTGAAAATTAATCCAGTATTCTAAAGGAAAGCATCCTGGGGGGGTTAAGATAGATGTTCAGGCATTTTGCAACGCACACCTACTGAGCTGCTACTAATACCAGGCATGGGCAATGAGAGTCCTCTGCAGGATGATCAGTTTTCCACAGGAAAAACAACAGAAGCCACCCATAAGTGTATTGCTCAACAGCTCAACACCTTTCAGTACAACTTTTAAGTTCTGAGAACAGCTACAGTAAAAATGAAGCCCTGACTCCAGTTTAAGCTAAAATTATTTAAATTGCATAACCCTCCCAAAAGTTCACGCCTTGCTAGCTCATTCTGCTCAACTTGGACTCCCAGAGGCTTAAAGTTTACTGGCCGCTCATCTTGTTTTGCTCGACGAAAAGAACATTCTTACTATGGTACATTTTGAAGGGTTGCTCAGTGAGCAAAGAAATCCATTGAAAAAAATTGCAAATAAGGATGTGGAACTGCAAACTTACGGCATGTTAAAACAGTGTGCTGCTGTAAGCACCCAGCAAGGGTCAATGAGGCTGCCACCGCACAGGAAACGGTCCATGCCCCACATGTTTTCAAAGATGCCAGCTATCCAAGGCTGAGTCTCAACCTCTGCCTGGCTTCCACCAACAATCTTGAAGTACTTGCTCATGCTCCTTTGACCACATGCAGGCCCTGTAGAAGGAGAAATTTTGTTCAGATGTACTTACAACTAAGCATCAACCTTGTGCTGTTAAAAAAAAAATAAAATCATTTGTCTTAAAATTAATGTTACTTACCACACTTCTCTATGTTGCAAGCTGTTTCTTGAATGGCAAATCCATTTTTGGTGTAACACCAGGGCCTGCTGCTTCCATTCGGGTTTCTAGAAGATAAAAGAAGTGTTCTTTTCATAAAGACAGATTTAAAAAAATGATAGTATCTTAGATTTCTAACTGTCCTGGAAAGGCCAAAAGTGTTCTTTTGCAATATATTCCAGAGAAAATAATTAACAATTGACAGCTTCTGTTGCATACTGGGAATTTTGCAGTATGATCAGCTTCAGTGGTAAGAACTCTAGATGCTTCAAAGAGTCACATTCCAAAAATTGTCAGTCTAAATTAATCTCCAAGATTTTGTTATTTTTTTTTTTTAAAATCATGTACCATCACATGAGGCAGTTCTGGGGCTGTGACAATAGAAGTCACCCCAGGAAGAGTGATGCTTTTCTTACCTGCAGTAGTTGTGTTTGCCCAGTCCCAGCTGCAAAGCATTACTCAAACGAGCATGGTAACGACCCCTCCTGACTACTGAGGGAAGGTCCCAGGGCAGACAGTCATCTTCTGTTGCTATTCCTCTGTAGTCCTCCCCATTCCCAGTATAGCATGTGCTGGCAGTGTCTAAGAAAATAGTATTTTGTTAGCGGCATGTTCGTGTTTATAATTGTTCCAAGAGAAATAATCTGTATGGATCCTTCTAATGAGAAGTTCCTACATTACGCTTGAAAACAGAGGATGCAAAGTCTGGACTGATTATATATTCTTATTGAATATGTTCCGTTTTAATTTTGAGTATCAGTTATCTTACACTTTAAAGCAGGCATATTGCTTCTTTAATCAATTCAGTTTACATCACAATATAATCGGTTCTTCTGGTTCTGAGTGCTCCCAAACAAGTTCACTTTTTTCACCCTAATCTGAACCATTTGTGAGGTTGGCAACATCAGTGAAGAAGCGGACACACACACACACAAAAAGTCAGAGATCCTGATTTTGCACCAATATTTAGTTGGTTCTCCTCACTTAGTCTGTCAGCATAAAGTGCTAAAGGACATCTAGTCACTATTCATGGGTAATACTGTCACTGGGCATTTCATATTAATGATTTACATGTCTTTAGATCTTTTCAATCTATCTAGTTAGTATTAAGGCAGGCAGATACTCTACCTATTTCACAGTGAATCCCAAAGTATCCTTTTGGGCACACACAACGATTAATTCCACTAGTGAAGTAGTAGGTAATGCAGGTTCCTCCATTCAAACAACGGCAATCTGCAAGCAAAAGACATGGCAAATTAGAGGCAAAACACTTGACTGATGAAGTAAAGAGTGAAATGTAGTTGCAAACTGAGTTTTAGGTGTTTAAGTACCAGTAAGAGTCTTCCTTCTCACATGAAGATGTAATCGCAGGGTAACAAATTTTTTAGGTGCAAGTAGAAGAGGCAGATATTTACCCTTGTGAGGTGAGCTGTATTTATATGGCAGCTTGTAGGACTTCCTGCTATAAACCTAAGGGAAAAGAAAAAAGGATTTTAAGGAAACAGTTTCTTTCATGTGATCTGACTCTCTTTTATGAGTCCAAACTCTGCTTCCTACTGCATACCTTGAACAGTTTAAGTTTTTGCATGTAGTTATTAACTGAACCTGCTCTGTGGAATCTGGACATGAATGAAAAGTGGAACTCTACTTGAGCAAAGCAGAATGGGGAAGAAAAAAAAAAATCAATACACCACACCAAAAAAAAAAAAAAAAAAAAAAAAGAAGAAGTGCACCAAGCTGGTCCACTACATCAGGTCAACACCGCATTTATTTCTACCACGAGGACCTAAGCAGCTCTCAATGGTCCCCTAAAATGGGGAAGGGAACTTCTCCCTCTCCACCCCTCAGCCACCGAGCAGCACAGCAAAGATGCAACATTCCCCAGCTGCCTCCATCATTTTGGCAACTTCAATGCTTCACATTTGTGCCACGGAATAAAAGCCAGTAGATTTATACAACAATAGATTCTTGCCCTCTACTTCAGGTCCTGCCTCAGCTTTGCAGGCTAGATATTTCTTTCTCTACAGAATTTAATAAGATTAAGCTTTTAGTATACCTTTCCCAGAGGTCAAGTGGGCTTGTCTGAGCTAAAAAAACAAGTAATGGTAACAATATAATTCCATAATGCTGGTGAACAGCTCTGCTGATAGATTTCAACAGTCATACAAGTTGCTAGTCAAAAAAAAAGCAAATTCAGATGTTGCTCCTTTTTTAGCATCACACTTTCAAGTAGGGGAGGTGGAAGTTTGTTAAAGACTCACTGTCCACCCCGATGAAATACCAGTGAGCTCTTGGTATTCAATGTCCAGGTTTAAATTGCATTAAGAGAAAAATAGAAAGGGTAGATTTCTTGGTTATGGCATGATGTCTTCCCTAACTGAACACTAACAGACACCTTAGGGTGGAGCAGAATCAGAAAAAAAAATAATGGTTCAAAAACATGACAGCGTATGTATATGTACACACAAAAGCAGCAAAACTACTGTCCAAAGCAGAAGTGTAATCAAAACCAGAAGTGGTTCCAAGTGAACCCCCACCTCCCCCCCCAATTGTTTCAAAACTTACAGCATCTAGTCCCGTGACAAGTGTGCCCAGGGTTACTATGAGGAAGATGAGTAACTGCATGTTGTTAGTTAACTTCTCACTTCGTTCCTCTTCTCTCCGTATTATTTTGATTCTGAAAATACAAGAAGAATTTATCATCATGTTGTAGCTTTGGGTGTCAGCTCTCTTGCTTCTGTTCTCAGCAGGTTTCAGAGTAAGTCGCAACAGGATTGACAGAGGAATTAAGCATTGATTTGTACTGCAATATCTGCTTATTATTTCCATACATTAAATTAGATGCTATCATTTGAAGCTTTTTTTGTACATTTAGCAATACAGCCAGTTTTATTTTTTTTTTTTTTTTTTAGAGTTTAAGTAAAGCTGAAAAAGGGAAATTAGAAAAATCCATACTCGATTTCTACAGTGTGGACTAACACAGTTAGAAACTGGCAGATGTATTTGGTTGCTGCCCAGCTGTTTGTACATTTTAAACCAATTATTACAACCTTGCAACAAAAGCACTGAACAGCCACACGTAAGGTATGAAAGGGAAAGCTCCCTATTTATCACCTCTATGGTTGCTGACTGCATCTCGTTGATGCTGAGCACTTACAGCAGCCTGGCCACCGCAGCAACTGCCTCTGACCACTGCAAACTCCTGAAAGTCTGGTCTTGATGTTACCTCAATTATTTACAGTGTGAGAGAGGCTTAGAACATATTCTGTCTTCAGTTCTTATATGCTGCTGGCTCTGGTAGCCAAGCACTTACAGCAACCTTCCCAAGAGTGACTGTTAAAAAAATAGCTTGTAAAAATGACAGCAAAGAGAGCTATGAAGTACCAGTGTTTGCTGTCTTTTAAAAAAATCTCATTACTTTCATTGCATTTATTTTTAGAGCATCCTCAGTTCTAGAAAACTGAAAAACTTGATTTTTAAAAGACTTTGTGAGAATCTTAGTTATATCTACAGGAGCAAACAGTGCAATGCAGTAGGAGCAGATATGCAGAACTGAGCTGGAGCTGAAAACCTGCTTCACAGGCTTTTACATTAGACTAGTTCTAGCTTGGTCCTGCAGACTGAACGCCTGCAGCTCCCCGCTTGGCTTTATCCAGGAGAAACACAGTGCACGTACTCTAAAGCCATTGGGTGGTGTGAACCCAACCACGGGGAATAGAGAAGATCCCTGGATTCATTTAAAAAAAAAAGCTGACACAATCAAAACTGAACTGCTAATGCAGATGCAGCCTTTACTTGTGAGCAGTTTTCATGATGCAAGAGAGCAAATCACACCCCAGGTACTCAGACATGCACACCTTGAAAATTCAGATTGAGATTTCCACAGATATATTTTCTCCTTAATCACTGTTCATATTAGAATAATTATTTCTTAGCATATTTGGCATCTGTGCAAGCAAATTACCATTTGTTACCCTCGTGATGCAAGAGAGCAAATCACGCCCCAGGTACTCAGACACACACACACCTTGAAAATTCAGATTGAGATTTCCACAGATATATTTTCTCCTTAATCACTGTTCATATTAGAATAATTATTTCTTAGCATATTTGGCATCTGTGCAAGCAAATTACCATTTGTTACCATAAGGAGTTTCTCAGGCCCAACCACAGCATCACAAAAAGCAGTAAAATCACAATACGCTGCAGCACAGAGATCTCCCCCACTGCTGAAATGCTGCATCAGAGGAGAGCTTTAATTATATATATACATATTTAATTTTTTTCAATTTAAAGGGCAACCACTTCATTCTGTTCGATTTATACCTAGCATTTTTCGCTTTTAAATCCCAGTTTTGCTAGGGCAATCAGTTCATTCTGTTCGACTTCGACCTGGCATTTTTCGCTTTTAAATCCCAGTTTTGCTCTAAAGGCACTTACCCGCGCAGAAGCCCCCTTGGTCCCTGCGGCTCTGGCTGTGGGTGCCGGGCGGTGGCGGAGCAGCTGGTGCCGGAGGGGACTCAGGGCAGCGCTATAAAGGGCCGGGCCGGGGCGGAGCCGCCGCTGCCACCGCCCCGGGGCGGGTTCGAGTCCCGGTCCCGCCTCGTCTCTCTCCGCCCGCACCCCCGGGGGACCCGCGAACGACTCGGAGCTTTCCTCGCCGCAAACAACAGCAGCTGGAGTGACTCAAGGGGGAAATTTTAAAGGCTGCTTTTTAGTTTCGGGGGGCGGGGGGAGTAGGTTCAGGGCGAGCGAACAACTTTTTGGGGGGTTAGATTTAGGGGGGGGGCGCGCTCCTCGGCTTCCCCACGGCAGGCAGCTATTTCCTACAGGTATTTAAAAAAAAAAAAACACACCACAAAACAAAAGAGAACTGTGAGTGAGAGCTATGAGAAGAGTGACTTGTGTTGAAACACGCCTAGAGATACAAATCATGGTGTATTTTGTTCATAATGAGAGAAGCACAACTGGTTTATTAATTAATAGAGGATTAAATTGATTGAGGTGTGGGTTAAACACAGCCCACTGGGAGGGGATATTGGGCCGGAGTGTGTGCTGGAGGGACTGAATGTGTTGTGAGAGCTGCCTCCAGCTGAAACACAGGGCATTTGGGGTGAGCAGGGTGCGTTCCTCAGGCCTTTGGGACAGGGGGCTCACAGCAGGGGCCAAACTCAGCTTCTCCCAAAGCTACTTACACCTCCCTCGCCCTGGAGTGCTCTTCTGCTCCTGAAAATTGCTCATCGTTTTTCCACAAATTCTGTCTTTCAAAGGAATATTAAAATTGAGGTGATTTCATAGGACACAGATGGAGACGTGAGCTTACAGATTTCTATATAAGAATGCAGGCCTAGCAAAATAGATAGTCTTTCCTAGCCCGGTCAAATGTGATTTTTCACATTATGCTGTGGCTTTGTGGCAATGTAGTGAATAACAGCAAACCAGCACATAGTATTTGTGGGCATATTCGTAGGGTTTAGCTCCAGGTCGTGCAGGTGACTAAGCTGAGGCAGGTCGCCATAGGCTGTGTAGATGATGAAGAGCAGTTTCCTCAGAGGCCAGGTCAGAGCAGGAGTTGACGTGAATTTCCTTCAAGAGAAATGTTTTCATAACTGGACAATTCAGAGCTTAAGGAGACCACCCTTCTATGTTTGACACCTAACTTCACTGTTGGCTTTCTTCTTCCATCCCCACCTTCTGTTTGTGTCAAGTGTATGAATATGGCTTGGCTTTCTCCTTCCATCCCCACCTTCTGTTTGTGTCAAGTCTGTGGTACCTTTATTTTTATTTGAGTACTGGCCGCTTACATTCTCTATTCCTTTCTCTTCAGGCTCATGTCAGAACAGAGCTCATGTTGAACAGACCTCACGTCTGCCGAAGTACCTTTATTTTTATTTGAGTACTGGCCACTTACATTCTCTATTTCTTTCTCTTCAGGCTCATGTTGAACAGACCTCACGTCTGCCGAAAGCACGCTGAATATCACTTCACTGAATGGCAGGAACCAAGTCAAGAGAAACAGCTCAAGCTGGAAGTCCAAAAATGAACATAGGTAAGAAAGAAATCTTTCTGAATTTAAGGAAGGTCATTTTTCTCTCTCTGGGTGGCTGAATATACCAACATCACAAGCAATTAGATCCTCTAAGAAACAGGGCAGAAAATATTAAGGTGCAATCTCCATGGTGTTCATTTTAGAGGAGTGGTTGTGGAGTAAACTTGTCCTAGGGAGTAAATTTCAGGGAAAGAAATACTATAGATTTTAAAAACGGTTTGGAACATTTACTTAATGAATTTTAATACACCAACCTTACACATCATAAATGAAGAAATTGGTCATGGTTTCATTCAGCAGGGAGAGCAGGAAGGGCATGGTGTTCATTTTAGAGGAGTGGTTGTGGAGTAAACTTGTCCTAGGGAGTAAATTTCAGGGAAAGAAATACTATAGATTTTAAAAACGGTTTGGAACATTTACTTAATGAATTTTAATACACCTATCTTACACATCATAAATGGAGAAATTGGTTGTGGTTTCATTCAGCAGGGAGAGCAGGAAGGGGCAAGGTGCCCGACGAGGAGGGCTTCTTGGGGCTGAAAGGCCCGTCTCTCCCTCCTCCTCCATGCTCCCAAGGAAGAGGTGCTAGGCCTTGGTTGCTTCCTCAAACTCTCTTTCTGGAAAAAGAGTCAACCCTAGAGCAACTGGATTTCCTCTTTCCCATTTGTGACCTTCTCCCTGAACCTCTGAACAAGCAGTATAGATGTCCCCTGTTCCTCATTTCCCCGCTAAAACCTGAAGGTTCATACTTGATTCCCAGGTTTAAGAGCCAAATACTTTTGTTGTCTTTGCTCTGGCACAAGATACAGCAAGATTCAAAACTCCCTTTTTCTACCATTTCTCATATACTTGGGTTGTACGGTAGAAATATGAAATAATATAGTAATACCAGAAATACAGTATTACTTTATTCTCAATGATAAAATATATCTGAAAGGCCACCAGCAGAAGTGACCTGGGCTGTGGTGATGCTTTGTTTCTATCGAACTGGGAACAGTTACTGATGAGAAACTCTGCCATGTTTGCAGTACTGCTTTAGTGCCATCAAATTCCTCACGACTGAATATTTGCACCCAGATAGGTGAATGAATTGTAGTTGAATAACTGAGCTGAAACTATAGTTTAGCAGAGAGATATCCAGGTGAGCTGCAAATGAGTTTGCTTTAGTACTGCAAGTAATCTCACAGCAAACAAGGCTGCATGATCTCTATGAGCATTAAATGACTCTTAGGGAGGCAGAAATGGGTGACATAATTTCCAGCAGCTGAGTTCACCGAGCTGACTGATGGCTGGTACAAGACCTGGAGTGAGGTTGCAATTGAAATAAACCCTTGGACCCGTTATTTGCCTTATCTTAAGGCAGAGACCTCGGACCCAGGGAGTCAGAACCAATTCTGCTACCAAGGCACTTTCAGTAGCTTCAGGGTCAGGATTTGTTCATAACTGCGTGTTTCAAGAGTTTAGAAGGTTCCTGTTATGAGCCATGTTATCTGTCCAGAATAAGATTGTGATAGGACAGAAGAAATGAAGGTCATTATAACTCAAAATCAAAGTTGTTTGGGAAGAACAGTGAACAAAATCAAACGCCTACTGGAAGTCTCTTAATGGAACTTACATGCCTAGGAGAGACCGATTAATGATGATCCACGTGGCTTAAGAGAAATTATTGTACAGACCCATGAACAAGTTTTATATTTTGAGAGACACTTTCTGCTTTCCACTTTTAGTTCTTTTTTCCATATACGTGTCTGTGTCTTCATCACCTTCATCACCTTGAATTTGGCAGAGGTGTGGGCAGGATGGAAGGGGGGCAGATGTCAGAAGAAAAGAGAGGTGCTACAGGAAGTGGTATGGGTGACCATGTAGAATACTCTTTAACTGCTTAGCAGCAGTACAGCATCTAAACCAGAAAATGCAATTCACAAAATTTAAAGTCGTTCTCTCATATACGTACTCAGAGCTGTTAATAATAGGATCCAAGTCTGCAAATCTCTTGCAGTCGTATAGTACTTCTCTCAGACAGAGGTCAGATGCAGTGGATCCAGTCCTGAATGGTAGGATCAGACCCACAATCAGGCAATTTTTAATGGTTAACTCTGCTTCTGTGGTTTAGTTTTCAGTTGCCAATAAAAATCTTGCTGATTCTTTTAATTTATAGTTGAAGTAACTTGAATGTTTCAGACTAATAGGCCAGCCTGACTTAGCAAATTTGGAAAAGATAACATTCCATTCCAATTAGATGAGGACACCACCGACCCTCTTAAAGAAATAGAGGGGTTTTATCTCCTGGTGGTGTGCTGAAAGAGATTGTGAGGTTTGTGTTGTTTTGCAGAAGTTGCTGGGGTGGAGGTATTATTAGTTCCAGTGTTCATTTTCACAGCGGATGATAAACTATTAAAACTAAAGAGAAATATCATTCACCATGCATTGCTTCTGGTGGTCCATCAGTAAACCTCAAAAGGATAGAAATAATGGAGAGTTAGGTAATCCTGTAAATATTAGTAAAAAGAAGTGCCACAGAGGTGTTGTTATAACAGGAAAAATTTCCCTTACTGTGGTACCCGGGTACCCCACACCAGTTTCTCAGTCAGGCACACTCACGAGCCTAATAGGAATCTGCACATGCTTAAAATTGCAGCCATGCTTAGAAATCTGCCCTAAGCCTGAAATCCTGGCTCTGTGAGCAGGCACTTCTGCAGGTCCCTGCTGCAGGCAACGGAGCTCAGGGCAGGGGGACAGCCCTTTTCTCTTCAAGGCACTTACAGAGCCAGTGCTCTCGTACCTCCGAGGCTTCGTAGTGCCTTCAGTCTGGTGGTTGTGTGGCACACATTCTGCTTTGTGGCACACATTTTGCTTTGTATCACACGTAAGTAATACCAGGATTAGTCCTTTGACTGGTAAAACGTCTGTTTTGCCAACACGGCTTTCCTTGAAATAGAAAAATAATTTGCAACTCCTCTCTGTTCATGGTGCACCAGGAAGGAAGAGGTCTGCATTTGTGTGTGAGGAGTTATGAGGGCCTGAACCTGTCATCTCGCAGAAAAGAGCAGCCTTCTGGTGGTCCATCAGTAAACCTCAAAAGGATAGAAATAATGGAGAGTTAGGTAATCCTGTAAATATTAGTAAAAAGAAGTGCCACAGAGGTGCTGTTATAACAGGAAAAATTTCCCTAAATGTGGTACCTGGGTACTCCACACCAGTTTCTCAGTCAGGCACACTCATGAGCCTAATAGGAATCTGTACATGCTTAAAATTGCAGCCATGCTTAGAAATCTGCCCTAAGCTTGAAATCCTGGCTCTGTGAGCAGGTACTTCTGCAGGTCCCCACTGCAGGCAACGGAGCTCAGGGCAGGGGGACACGAGCCTAATAGGAATCTGCACATGCTTAAAATTGCAGCCATGCTTAGAAATCTGCCCTAAGCCTGAAATCCTGGCTCTGTGAGCAGGCACTTCTGCAGGTCCCTGCTGCAGGCAACGGAGCTCAGGGCAGGGGGACAGCCCTTTTCTCTTCAAGGCACTTACAGAGCCAGTGCTCTCGTACCTCCGAGGCTTCGTAGTGCCTTCAGTCTGGTGGTTGTGTGGCACACATTCTGCTTTGTGGCACACATTTTGCTTTGTATCACACGTAAGTAATACCAGGATTAGTCCTTTGACTGGTAAAACGTCTGTTTTGCCAACACGGCTTTCCTTGAAATAGAAAAATAATTTGCAACTCCTCTCTGTTCATGGTGCACCAGGAAGGAAGAGGTCTGCATTTGTGTGTGAGGAGTTATGAGGGCCTGAACCTGTCATCTCGCAGAAAAGAGCAGCGTTAAGCCTCACGCTCTAGTGTTTAGTTAGTGATTAAGAACACAAAAGCCAAGAAAACACCTAGATCCTTTGGACATGACTTGTCATCTCCCTAACGAGTTTGCTGTTGTTTTAAAAGAAAACAGCTTGTCGCCGAATTAAGTAGCTCCAGCTAGGAGCATGGAATATAAAGAATATAGTTATATTTACAACTGTATTGGAATGCTGCTTCGAAATCAAACAGTGTTGGGCAGCAGGGAATGTTGGATTATGGCAGAACGGATTTCAAGACAGTCACAAAATGTATTACAAATTAAAGGGAAATTTTCCAGTATAAAGTTTTTCAAAAACACATGCACTTTTACAATAGAACATTTTGTATTCTCCCTTTGATGTTAGCCAAGTTAATTTTTTTAACCAGTTTACTTCTAGTTCTTGAGATGATAACAGGTATGTCTGAATGAACCAATAGATTTTTAAATGTAAACCCATAGATTTCAACTGTTACTTTATCACCACTCATAAAGCTAAAAATATACACCGTGCTCTTTAATCTTATTCTCTCAAATTACAGTTTGCATGAGTCCCAGGAATTTCCAGAGTCGCTGATTTTAAGTCGAATGTGATTCATAAAAATTCTTGCACTTAAATGCCTGACTCTTGATTACTTGTCAGTTGTTTGTGGTTGAAATCTGAAACAAATGGTGATCTCATTTCCTTTAGGTGTAATTCAGCTACTCAGGTTTCTTTATTTATTTAAAGTTTTGTTCCTTTTCCTTACTGCCTACTGGTTTCCTCTTATCTACGCGGGTAGAAGTAGCAGAGTGTATCAGCTGAGGGACTCTGGATGCTTGTTGACAATACCCATTGCTTTGTGAGCAGCAGCAGCAGTAGCCACCCTTTATCTCTGAGCTAACCCAGTGTAATCACAACCTCGCAAACTTGCTCCAGACGCAACAAGCAACTCAGTGCTGTCAGCTCAGCTGTTTTATTACACTAGGAGAGAGTGTGGTTGAAGCTTTGAAATGACACAACCCCTCTCAGGCACAGTTTTGTTGGACACACCAGCTGCATTTACACAGCACTGGGCTGAGCACGTCGAGCACCTGTGAAATCCCCTGTCACTGCCCCCGTTTCATTCACCCGTAGAAAACAGCTACTTGACAAATGTTCTTTTTTTTTTTTTATACAATGTTCTGTTGTTTCAGTGAGCTGTCCGGATGCGGATATTATTTTGAACAGCAATGATCACATCACAGGATTTCTTCACCAGCTTGATGTGCACCTGCTTTTAAACTATGTTTTGTATCTCATTTAGCACTTATGAAAATCCACTGATTATGAAAATTACCGATCTCTTTGACATTTGTTGAAATCGCTCACCAAATATCTAAAGCAAAGATTAGTCCGAGCTACAGGTGCTGTGTCCAGATCCTAAATAGCTTACAATTATGTTTGCGTTCAGGTCTAGTCTTATTTCTAGTTTCTAGTTGTTGGTAGCACTGGGGGAAACCCAGAAAATAGGACTTCTGAGTCTGAAGCTACAAGGCAGAAAGCAAATACAGAGTTTTTTAGGGATTAAGCTGTGTTTCTTTTGGCGATCCTAAGTTCTAAAGTAGGATATTTTTCAAGGGAATCTTATGTCTGCCTGCCATTTACTGATCTGGAATAGCACATGGAAATCTAACATTGGAAACTTACAGAAACAGCTGCCTTGGACTATTATTTCTGCAGTGCGTCAGTCAATCAGATTCACATTCCACAGGAAAAACCAACAAACTGAGAGCACGCCAGTTGGCAGGCTCCTGGAGAAAAACGATTTCCTAAAATCTGGGAAGAAAGCAAATTTTGGGGGCTGAGTATCCCAGTGATGGCGTATCCAGGGAAGCAGCGTACCCTAATTCCCTGTGCAATACAGCCCAGGTGGGAAAATTGGCACCGCTGATCTCTGTGAGAGGCTGCCTGGGGACATCATTTATGATTCCCCTCCTTCCTCTGTCTTTGGCTTTCCTCCTTATGAGGGAAGATAAATGGCTGAACTAACAGAGACAGTTCCTACCTGCATGGAAGGAAGCGGTGATTTTACAGGGCTCCCTGCCAAGCAGCACTAATACCATAACAGGTATCTTAGCGGAGGGACAATTAATTGTCCCTGCTCTCAGCAGGGTGTGACACTGCCTAGTCTTGTCAGTTTGAGAGAAAAGGGAGAAAAGAGGGTGTTGTCTAGGTCTTGCACCTCTGGGGTAAATCCAGGGGTGCAGGATGAGCGGTGGGAAGCCCTGTCTGCCCCGAGGGTAGTGGCCGGGCTGAGTGTGTCCCTGGCAGATCACTTGTGGCTGTGGCAGAGAATTGTGCTACAATCCTTAAATACAGGATTGACTTGACTGTAAATACCCAGGTATGGTAATGGTGGGCAGCAGTATACATTTCTAAAGCATTAATTATCTAAATAAATACAAGCTGCAGAGAAATGACTCTGTAATCATAATCTTAAGGATATTAGTCACGGACTGTTCTACGAAACACTGAAAAAGGTCTGAAGGAGAAAAAAGACACCCCTGTGGGTTTACAGCTGAAGGAAAAGGATACCCACTGCAGAAAGATGGGAGAGCAGAGACCTGCAGGGCAAGGCTGCCCAGTGTGTCGGGCAGAGTCACAATACACTTGCAGGTAAACGGCTCTTGAACAATTCAGAGGAAAAAGGATTTTAAGGAAAAAAAATTAGTTGCTTCCTGGGTGCTGTTGAACAACAACATTCTTCCTGACTAAGCTCATAAAGAAACTGTGCTATAGAAGAAAGGGGAAACAAAATTAACTTGGGTACTCTAATAATAGTGCATATCTCGGGTGCTCTAATAATAGTACTTATCTTTTCTCCCCCTTCCGCTCCTTCGGATGTTTTGGCTGCAGTCTTCCTTTTTTTTTTTTTATAGTTGGTTTCCTGTAATTTATTTCTAGTGTAGACACCATGCTGCTTTCCCTAATCTTTGTTTGCTGATTGTTGTTCAAAGCTTATAGAGTTTAAGTAAATACAACTCTAAAGAAAATTGTGCTTGTTCCCCTGCAGGAACTTTAACACATATCCTATCTATGGCAATTGCAGCTTTTATTGATGGACCAAGAGGGGGGAAAAAAAAAAAAAGAGATTACAGAACTTTCTTGTACATGATAAACCCAACATAAAAATCTTTTAAAAACACCAATCCTCTCCTCTCCTCTCCTCTCCTCTCCTCTCCTTCCAAAAATTATAATTTTAGTTTGTGGAAAAACTTTACGCTCTCAAGTTTGTCTTAATTCACAATCAAACAAAAAAGCCCCACTTACCAGCTTCCCACAGAATGAGGAAAATGATTCAGAACCATTTAATTGTTTCATTCAGATAACATCAAGATATTATAATGTAAAATATGTTGTATAATTGTAACATAATAGATTGCTAGTTTGCATTTTTATATAGCTAAGCGAAGTGAATCAACACAAAGCAAACTTGTTTTTAATCATATTTGAAACAATATACTCTAACATCAAAAACTAATGGGAAAATGAAAAGATTCAAATTACTTTACATGTTTTATAAGATTTTTTAACTGACATATTCATTGATTTTACTCCAGTTAAATTTTTTTAATGCATATTTTGACAAATGGTCTCTCTAAAAACAAAGTCAGTGCTGACTAGTAGAGTAAATTGCTGCGAAAGTCATGTGACAAACATTCAGTCATTTTCTTTGTAATCTTTTGTCATTGGCTATATATAAAGGGTAATTTCAGTCATCTCTGTAGATTTATTCCCATGTACTAAGACTCTGTGCTTCTGTTCATGAGTTTTCTAAATAGAAATCTGTACGGCTGATCTATGGGCAATGATGTGCAAGAAACAAGTCTTCAGGGACCCTGGGACTCACGTGTCAACCAGACAGCACACATGCAGCATGTTCATCTTTACAGCAAAGCTGTACTGTACACAACTTGTGTACAATAAATGTAACATTTGCTGAAAATTGCTTGGAGGCACTTATCATATCAGACATCCATGAAGCAAATCAGATGCCCTTGTGTAGGTGCTTAGGACTATTTCAGATGGTCCAGCACATATGAGACATTCAAAAGGGCTGGTGGGTGTAGCATAGGACACATGGGAAAAATAGGCTTTTTTTTCATCCTGTGCAAAGTCGTCCAGAGGGAGGTTCTGGCATATAGTAACCCATCATCAGTACCAGAAAGCAGAAATACTTACTTTTCTGTCTCCCTCCTCTGTCTCCATGGCTTTTTTTCTTGGCAATACTGACTACTCATGCCATTCTCTGATTTTGGTTAAAACTGTTGAAAATGACAATATTTTATTTCTTCTGAAATGTGCACCTTTTTTGAGCAAAATATCTCAAATTGAGATACAACAATGCTTCCCTCATTGGGACTTTTGGCAACAGCTGTGGAGTGCATCTTCCTGTTGTGCCCCAAGAAATGTCAGGAGCGTGCTCACGGACCAAGCAGTGAGTGAGGCAGGCACTTATGGGGGAGATGGAGAAGGCAAGTTGTAGAGCAGAGTCCATCCATGCTAATAAACCTGTAAGGCTCAGCATCTTGGGCTGCGTGCTGGTGCTGTTGTAGTCATGGTCAGAAAGGCAGGGCTGAAGGGAGCTGGAGAGAAGGGACAGTGTTAAGTGTCATTTGCCTTTCGGAAACTGCTGTGGTTTAGCCAGGAAAAGGGTAAGAAAGAAGTGTTATTAAGTAAGTAGTCGTCAGAAATGGAAGGAGAGCACAGTAGCAAATGAAGGTTGTGCTAGAAATGGTTGAAAGCCACTTCTCCCTGGACTTAGCATCAGAAACGTTAGTAAGTAGCCAGTGGAGGTTGGCCACATAGGTTATTCAGGAGGAGTCAGCATCCAAAGGATGAATGCAACAGCACGGGCCTAGAGGGCACAGGTCATGAGGTGCTCTGAGAGTGAAAACAAATTATGTGTGGTTGACTCAGTGAAGAACAGGCAGATGACAGAGGATGACTTGGTCAAAGATAATTCCATAAGAGAAGCCTTTGCAGGACCTTTTCTGAGTGCAGACAAGAGAAGCGGAATTGCATTTGTCAAGGCTTCTGAGAGGCAGAAGAGTTGCATTGCTTTCCATTCTAGAGAAAGGAGGTGGAGGACAGTGGTTTTGGACCCAAAAGGACCAGGAAAGATGAAGTTTGGTTATAAATGAGTTTGATCTTATGAAAGGTCTTACAGAAGGTGATGTGCAGATTTACTCTTTGGCAGAGTGAGGGAGATTTACAGTAGAGGTGCAAAGGGAACCAAAAACCAGCCATTTCAAGGCAAGAAGTGTTGAGTTAGAAGAGACAGTGAAGGAGAGAGCTGTGGAATGTGGCAAGTGACGTGTAAAGGGAGCTCCCAAGCCCAGGAGAACAAGGAGACTGTTCTGCTTCTAAACAGTTGTGGTGAGGATAGCTTCCACTCCATGCAAAGGACAGAGGAAGATTGCAAAAAGCCTAAAGTGGAGTTGGAGGAGAAACTCTACTGTTAAGTTTGTATTTGGTGAGCTCTGAAGTGATCAACGTATGAAGCAGTTGCAAGCAGTGTAAGGATTAGGCTATTGTTAAGCCGAGACAGACTATAAGAAAGAATTGGATTTTCCCTCCCAGCACCTGGTGATGAACATTCACAGTGTAGTCCAATAGGAAAGCTTTTGCCAGCCTGTGTGAATTCCCCTGAGATAAATGGAAATTTCTAATATAGTCTGTGTAACACAATTCGTTATATGGAACTACTTCTATGAATAAGCATTACTCAGTGGGAGTAAGGAATGTCAGGACAAATCCTAGGCTACTCTATTATGCTGCACTGAATATTACTTAAAACTACCTTACGCTGCACTGAATATTATTTAAAAGAAAGCTAGCTTATGGAGATCCTTCTCTTCTGTTCATTTCAATGGGATAGGTCTGGGTACCAAAACACCTGCTAAATCAGAGACCCAAACCCTCTTCTGAAATACACATCTCTAACCTCAGTTACTCCATAACGTGTTTATACTGGTGTAACAGGGATCAGCATTTGGCCCATAGTAACTCATCACTGGTTTTTTGTATCCACAAAATTATCCAGAAAAGCCCACTGTAGAATGAGTGTTCCAATGGAACAGCTTTTCCTGGAAAGCTACCTAGTTACTCATTGTCTCTTGGGCCTCGTAGATCTCCCATTTCTCTCTCTGCAGGGCCTCATTCTCATCAGGAAATGATGGAGAATGACTCCTGCCCTAGGCCACCCTCTTCGCTGTAAACTCTAGAAATTCATGTCTTAGGCTGACAGAAGCCTGGAATCCCAATCTTTCCCTTCAGTGAATCTGCAAAATTTGGCTGCTGCTGCTGCTGCCGCCTCTTTTGTCAACCTCCTGCTCTTAGAAGATCTTTTGAGATGAGTCTTAACGGGGGAAAGGGTGTTTCTCGTGCAGGTGCTGAATGTCAGCTGCACAACGGTTCTACAAAATCATGAGCTCATATAGTATAGGATGTGTTACAAGTTTATAGGGGTGCTGTCATAGGACATCAAATAGTACCCGGACAAGAATTTTTCTTTTTTCCCCATGCCTAAATTTGATACATGTGGAAATTAGGCTCGTAAGAGTGATGATTTTCAAGCTAAATTCCAAGAAAGGCAATGTAGGCTACTAGGTCACTTGCTTGCTTTAGGTACTTCTGGGTGATTAATGCTTTTCCTCTGCCTTCCGTTCTCCCCACTGTGTGATTCGTATTAAAAAAGGAATTTATCTTGTCTTTGATGGTCTGGTGATATGTTAGTAGGCGATTCCACAGTAGTATTCAGCGCCAGGCAGAGGTGTTTGCTTTGATCCTCAAAGCATGTCACTGCTTTAATATGAGATAATTCCTAAAAGTGAGGTTCATCGAAATGCACAGTTCTGGTTTCACAGCTCTCAGTTCTGGAGGTAGATAATTTGACACAGTTGGACCTCTGTGTTTCCCCACATTGCCTTCTATAGGCATGTTGGACAATTTTTCCTAAGCTGTGAGATATACCGAAAAGGCTGATTTCCTCAAAAATGAGGAAAGACAAAATCATTTAAGGAACATAAGGAAACCACAGTTTGAGCATGTGACATTCAAGTCTGTGTGAGCATATATACCAAGTGCTCGAACTTAAAACAGCTTGTGTAACTTCAGACTAGACACACAGGAGAACTTGTCCTTAAGTATCTTCAAAAAAACTGTCAAAAAGATAAATATAAGCTCTGACTAATATGTGTCTACAGACACTTCAAAAGGCAAAAGAACTATTTTAAACTATGTTTTGGTTATTAATAAATGATGTGGAAATTTTTCAGCAATTTAATAGAAGTGAAAATAAGAATAGATACCTGACTACCTGGTGTGACTTTCATGTAATGGAAGGATTTCTTCTGATGTTCGATGGACCAATGCTATTAGAGCCAGTGGAGTCCCAGGAGCTGTGACTCATCGGGAGCTCAGAGGCATCTTTGATGTGACAGGTCCTCTGAACCCTGACATGAGATTTACCTTTTGAAGCAACAGTAACACTTCTTTTAAAGATGTCTCTCTAGGAAGAGGAGGCAGAAAGCTCAGGGACTGAAACCTGTGTTGCACAGCAGGACAATCTTTTGTGGCACCGTGTTGGTTTCTTAAGATTCCTGTACAGCAACATTGCAGCTATGGGAAATTCCACAATAATATACTAAGAAGCTGAAGTTTTGGGTATATGGGAATACTCTGAATGCTACGGATCTGGACTGCCTATATAAGCAAAAAATGATACCCACTGTAAAAGATTTGGTTCAGATCTTAGTGCCTGGCACATACACAGCCCCCCTTATGTCATCTGATAATTTCTGATTTGAATTTTCAAGCTTCTGAGTGGTTCTTGTCTTCCTCATCAGGCATGGGATGAGAGGTCAGTGCTGTTACTCTATCAGCAAAATAATGTCCCGGCTTCTTGAGCACAAACCTTAAGAAGGAAGTTTGAATGTGTCGGCAATTCAAGGCTAGGTTTATACTGTTGTTTTCTTATATTACTACTCTCCTTTTGGACAATCTTCATCAGAAACCTGGCTAATTGAGGTTCCAGATTAACTAAATCTTTGGTCACTCTCAGAATGGAAAGTGTCTTACTGCTTGCTACCAATCAAAGAAGATATATGATGTGAAATACTGGCTTTTTTGGCAGGCATGTAACTAGTCAAATGTATTTTAAATAAGCTCTCAAATGAGAATAGTTACAGCTGGGCTAACAATAAGAAATCTAAACAGAAGCATCCATTACTTCTGATTACAGCTTTATTTCATGCATATTCCTTGTACTTGACAAACATTTTTATAAGCACAACTTGCCAAAACTTTTGCTAACGGAAACCACAGCGGGAGAGTGCCCGGGCTTGGCTGGGCTGCAGAGACAGCTCTGCTGTCCCCTGCGCAGCTGAGGTGGTCAGTGCTGGCACGAAAGCATGACCTCATTATAAACTCCCTGATCCTCACTAGCAATTAACCATTTAGCTACTCGCAGCCAACAGTGTCTCACCAAGAGGAAGAGACCGCTGTCTGGCTTTTGCATACCATAAGGACAAGTACATTTGTCAGCATTATTGACCAGAGACTTAGCAATGAAGTTATGAGCTGGGACAGTCATGTGCACATGACATTATGGGTGTAATTTCTCATAATAGTACCATGTAAAATTCCCCCACTAGCACTTTATTTGTTTTTAAAATGTGCAATACTACAGTGATCTAAGGGTTGCTTGTTTTGGTTTTGCCTGTTTGTGAAGGTTTTACAGCCTAAGATACGGAAAATCAACTCTCAGAAACTTGTAGCTATCTTGACTTCCTGACAGGGGAAAAATCATCCTATTCACTATGATGTCATTTCTCTTATAATGAAGTGCTTTGCAGCACCACTGAAGGACATAAAGTGAGAGAAGTGTAAACATAGACATGCTTTCTGGGGTTTTTTTTTGAAAAAATTTATCTCCCTAAGAAACATTAATATCCTATAACACATATGAAATCTATTTGAACAACCTCATTGAAAGCCTGTGGAATGGAAATAGCATATTTTGTTCGAACACTACACAAACTGCATATGTTCTGCATCTTTATTGTCTTAATTTGCGAGGCTGATTCCCAATGTAACGAGCCGAGCGCTCCTTTGAAACCCTACAGGGAGAAACGGTCCCGCAGGAAGTGGTGTTTGTGATTCAGTAAACGGCACCTTGCCCACTGCGTCAGCGCTGAGCCAGTTCGGAATGACTTTCTAGAGCATGGGATATAAAACTAAAGTCCTGACTGCATGTGGCCACTGGGAAATTCACTGAACTATTGACGAGAATAGGGATACTGACCTCAACATCCCAGATTCCAGACGGGGATAATGACAACTTTCCCCTACTTACTTAATTGGGAGAATAATTCTTCTCCTTTCCTCTAGGCTTTTTCCTGAATTTAGCTGATCACCATCCTCTAGGCATGTTGGAAGGATGAGTGCTACAACGCTGACATGCCATTTGTCTTTTTGTGGGCCCTGCTGGAAGTGCCAGGCTTGGCACCTGCAGTTTTGTAATCCCACGTCTTATTCCACTTGGATACTGTCTTTGGACAGTCCATAACTGTAACCTGTCTGAGCTTTTTTAGCTACTTCAATTTTGCAGCTGAAAGTATGGACTGAGGCTTTTGCAGTACATTTCCTCCCAGGACTCGTGACCCAGTAGATGTGCACAGTGACTAAGAACAGCCTTTTCTAAACAAAGTCTTAATTTTTGGATAGGAATTGAACAAACCTCAGCAAAGTTTAAATTGAAGATACTCTGCACATGCAATCTTTCCTGTTGGTTTTCAGAAGTCCAGTTTATAATTGTTCTCTACTGAATAGGCTTGCTGTTGTTTGTTTGGTTTTTTTTTAATCCCATTTTCAGATAGAAAAAACCCCAGAGCTTTGCAATTTAAGAACAGTAAGTCCTCAAAACAGATGTCTAATGACTTTCATCCAGAGACAAATTTATGTGAGGGTTTGTGGCAGCAAATTTTGGTACCCGGATTTACAAAGTAATGCCAGAAGTTGCTGTGAAAGGTCTCAGCTTCAAATCAGAAATTTTCCAACAGGTGGTGTAGGTGCTGTGATCCCGCATGTAGTTGGTGACATAGTGCTCAGAATTTTAAATTTTTTTCGTGTTTAATTGTTCACAGAAATCTTTTTATCATTTTCCTGATTTTCATTTTTTGTAAATATGAAATAATATCTACCTGCTTTTGGCTTAATTTTAAAGAAATTTTAGTAGGACTCTTGGTTCTGCTTGTTATGAACCTGCTAGCATTATTGTTAAAATCATCACTAGCTACATATAAATGGTTCAAACTTTGTAGTAGGGAGATGCATTTTGGACCATTTAGCTAATCTCTGTAATCTAACAGATTTCTGGAGTTATGGAACATATGAAATGTTAGGTACCTCATTTAGCAAATGGATGTAGATGGAGTTTGTTGACATGTGAGTACCTCCATTAGTGTTGAGAATGTGTTTAAACATTAGATGTATCGTCTTAGCAAGACCAAGTCTTGGTTCATCAAGGGAGAAGTAGAAGCTTCTAAGATGTGGTTCATCAAGGGAGAAGTAGAAGCTTCTACAACAGAGTGAGGGTCATAAGCATGCAAAATTTGGTCCCCGGGGCACAACAGTGCCAACTCTGAGCACCTGCTGGAACTGGGCTTGCAGGTACAAGCCCCTTTCTTCTTAAAGAAATAAATCATTCCATCAGAGTGAGGAATAGGATATTACTCAATGTGAGAAGCAATTGCAATATTTCACTCTGAAATGTGATGAAGTTGTCTTGGTGTCATGTAAAGAACGCACTGATCATGCAATTTATCCTGGTCTCTCCCCTTCCCCTTCCTTTATCTTTCCTCCACCCTCCAAAACAAAAATTTCCACTCAATCATGAAGGAAGTGATGGAGCCTGGATGCTACCCCAGGAGAGAAAGCTAGAGGAAGGGCTGGGTCACTTAGTCAAGCAAAGGGGAGGAGAAGGAAATGGTCAGTGAGAAAAAAAAAAAGGTTCTAAATACAGGGCTTTGGACTAGAAATATGTTGAAACACTTCTAAAGAAATGAGGAAAGAAGATAATATAGGCAAATCAATTTAATCATATGCCATTGGTAATGGGAGCTTTCAAAGTCTGCGGCCTTGCGTGAGAGCAGCTGCCGGCCACGTAACAGAGTGCCAGCTCTCGCTAGGTATTGAACCAGAAAGGCCAATCATTATGAAATTCCTGGTATCCCATCACCCTGCCCACACGGCATCCTGCCTACGCTGAAGCTCATGCATTGACCGTAACCCCGTTTTGATCAGAATCCCTCCTCATGCCTTCATCTGTCATATCCTGCCTGTTGCAGACCTTTCCCCGTGGCTTCTGTCTCCTCCACAGATACGATTATTTAGGCTGTCTACATTCTAACAGTTTAAAAAACATACAACAACAAAAGAAATGGATCGTGTCATATCCACTTACCATACTGGTGTACATGGTATGTGTGTATTAGTGTCTGTTTATTTAAAAAAAACAAATAACTGTTGGTCTTTGTACTGTGGAAACATACACTAATGTATTTAATGTTAGCCCATCATAAGTTAAGCGGATTTTCATTCAATTATTAATTTTTTCTTGTTTTGAGTGTTGCTTTTAGGGTATTTCTTCAACTAGCATATTTTCTCCCTGTAGTTCCATGAACAACTAGAGAAGCCAAGCTACTTGTTTGTGAGTGTGTTGGGGCTTTGTAGGTGTATTGCTCTCACTATGTAATGCTGAAAAGACTTACACGGTGCAGAAAATTAAAATCTTTAAAAAGTCAGCCTTTAAAAACTTTAAAAAGCTCTTCAGTCAGAAATTCAGTTATTTTATACCTGTATTGCCATAACATGAAAGTTCAGAGAGTGCAGATGATGAGTTGGGCTGGTTGGCAAGCACTCTGGCAAGTCCCCGTGCAAGCACTCTGGCTTCCCAACAAATTCTGCTCAGAGTGACCAGGAAAAGTGAACTGAAAAAAATAGTAACGTTATTTTGAGATTTTATGGCTTGACTACATCTTTCCAAGCTGTTGGAGAACTGTGAAGATACAGATATCATGCAGAAGCAGTTACTCATTTCAAGTCATGGGGAAGGGTTAGTAGTTGAAGACTTACTGGAAAGGTCTTACAGTGCCAAGTAACTAGGCAGCTCAAATCCCTTCTAACTTTAGCTTTAGGGGGATTTTTTTACAGGGTATCAGTGAAAAATCATTGAGCAGAACAAAAGGCATTGTCCCTTCCCGTACTAAACCTGGTTGATGAATAGGATTTGTTGCCACATCCTGCACTTTGCTGTTTCTGAGCCTCGTGGGATCCTGAACGGGCAAAACTGTTTTGTATCTGATTGAGAATTGAAAGGGCAGACTTATTTCACCCTGTCCTTGGAAATGCAGGCTGAAGGTAAAATGGCTAAGATGGGGCTTTTTTAGCGCTTGAGAATTCAAGCACGTGTCAGTGCTTATGGTTTGTGAGTTTTGCAAGGACATGAGTAGCTGGCACCACTCCTCGATGTCTGTTTGCATTACTCTTCCACAACTCATTTGCTTACAGTGGACCTCTCTGCTTTATGCAGCCTGATCAACCAGCAGAAAGTAGATGCTGGCTCTCTTAACTCTAAGAGTTTTAGCCAAGGTACAAGCATCTCTGTTGGATGAAGATCATGAGAGACTGAAATACTGAGGAGAAGCATGCCTTTTACCCAAAGGTCTTTTTAGGTATATTGGGGCAACTTCCCCATTTCCTTCAGATAGTGGCAGCAGGAAGTTTCTGTTTCATGTACTTCCTGGGAAAGAGCTTTTCTTCATTCTTTCTTTCCTGTAGCAAACAAAGCTTTGGTAGCAGATTCTTCCCCAATGGTTCACCCTGCTGAGAAACGATTGTCAGCACGTTCTCTGAAAGCAGCTAATGAGGTTGTTTGCAGGTGCAACATCATTGCATTTCCACAGTTCCCTTTCTAGCCATGAAATTTCTTTCTTGAAGTGTGTGATAGTAGGCATAGTCACCAGATGTAGACCTCTGTCATCCATATTGCTTGTCATCTAGCTGAAGATGCTCATGTAGGAGCACCTTGCCTGACTGCCTCACATATTTATTTTCCTTAACTTCTTATCTATAAATGCAAGGGAGCAAGTAAATTTTTCAGGGTCAGCAGTCAGAGTGAAGAGGAGGGCAGAGACCTGCCTTTTATTCCAGTGTTTGCCTGGCAGAGACCTGCCTTTTATTCCAGTGTTTGAATTTTAAGCCAGAGGTTTCCCAAAGTGCTACCTGAAGAGGGCTGGGTTATTATTTAGTACAGGTCCTCATCCTGTAATTTCGAGCTGCCCCAAAAAAGCCTCAAATCTTTTGACACCTAGCAATGTGAAAATGTACAGAGCAGCCAAAGAAATGGAAGCAAAGCTCAACTATCTCCCCTCCACCTCTTTCTCAGACTTCAGGAGAGAAGAAAATTAATTTTCAGGCCCAGTGGGCATAAGTACTCATCGGCAATTATCAGGAATTCCAAAGATAGCAAAGACAGGGAACATTAATTTTCTTGAAGCTGCTGGAAACAACTGTATTTTTAGCATTACAGACATTTATTCATATCACTGCACTTTCCTACTACTCTTTTGAGTTCCTATGAGTTGCTAGGGAGGGTGTGAATGTGAATGAGGTAGGGATGTGACGGCAGCTATGAAAGGAAGTGTAGGGCAAGGTCCCTATTGAGGTGTGATTCACTCCATCAGGATATTCCTAAAGAGATCATAATCCTTTGATTGTCCGTGTTTCATGAAGAAAAAAGTCAAATACTTGAGAATGGATGATATTAGAAGTTAAGACAAGTTCATTGTCTCTAGTGGAACTTCATACAAATTTAGTTCCTTTTCACTGTCCTTGTTTCAAGAAAAAGTCAGAAATTATTCTGACTCCTTTTCTGTTTTCTCTAACTTGGTAGAATTGAGTTCTGTTTCCAGGTTCTATTTTTAAATACTTAGAAACGTGGGAACAAAAAGGTGATAGTTTTGACCTTACAAGAACCACAAGGTTCAGTTTTGGAGGTGAGTAGGTTAGAAATGAGTTTCACATTGTAAAGCCTCAGTTCTTTCTACTAGTGAAGTGAATTGTTTTGCCTGCACAATAAATACGTTTGATTGCTTTCAAGAAAAAAGCATTACTCCTTTCACAGAAATAATTTCAGGAAGGCCTTCTAAGAAAAACACTTGTTTTTATGCAGTTGTTCACCTTGAAAAATAGCAGAATGTTCCCCAGAGTATTATTCCACAAAGACCAGAAGCATCTGTCGCATCTGGGAAAGATGTAAAGAGAAACAGAGGAAGGTTAGGGCTCTTCTCACCACTGCACTGGACTGGTAAAAGGAACTAAACCTGTTGCCATTGGTACCTGTTCGGGAAGGAAGTGTCTTTTCTTGGAGTTTCAAACAGATCAATAAAACAGCTCTCACCTGACAGTAAGGTGGAGCTGGGTATTGCCACACAAACAATAATAAATGAAATAAGTTTATCTTTTTCATATTCATTCTAGAAGATATCTGACATGCAAGTCATGGGTTGAAGGTTGAAATGACATCATGTCCTCACAGGGAAGATACCCTGGCTTATTCCAGAGACACGTGGAGAGAGGGGTTTTTGTAATATGTTTGAAAGTAATCTATGTTAATAGAATTAAAAATTTTCAAACTCTGAATCAAGGGATTTAATTTCCTGGTGTTGCATTAAAAAGCAAGCTGCACAACATATTGTGTTCTGTCCTATTATGGAAACTGTTTGTTTTCACCCTCCCAAACAAACCAAAATTTGCAAAGGGATATGTGTCAGGGAATTCTCGCCCTATGAATTTCTCAGTAACATGCCCTGTGCGTTCTCGCTGCTACTCTGTAACGTCTCAGAACTGACCAGTGCATCCTGCTGCCTGACATTTGGTGACATCAAATACGAACCCATTCTGTGTAAACAAGAGAGGGCTCTTTAGTTTTGTTTAGTTTTGAAAGATTGTAAAAGTATGATAAGAATACTCCAGTGAGTTTGTATAAATTCCCTGTGGAGTTTAAAGTCATTTTTGGTTATCTTGTAATCTAGAACTGATACGGACAAGAAGTATGACTGTGAACACAGCTGAAATTAATTAAGATATCTTCTTGGTTAAAAAGGAAAGAATAAGGTTTGGGCTGGCTTTTTAGGTTGGTTTTTTTTTTAAAATAAGATAGTAGAAAAAACCCCAATTCTTAAAATTCTTTAATTAGTAGCTGAATAACCAAAGTGATCATTCAAATATAGGAAGACCAAGGCAAGTCATCTCTTAGTTATTGTGAAAAATATTAAAATAAGCAGGCATCCAAGTTACATCATTTCCAAGTTACTTTTCTGTGAGCTGCACCGCTGTCTCCTATCTGTAGAGCACGTCTCACTGATCTCTTGTTCTCCAGCACATCTCTTATGCCAAGGCTTGCAAATAGATCCTCTAAGCAGCACTATCCTGCTGTCAGCTGAAGTGCCAACCCAGTGATGGGCTGATCCAGCTTCCAAGAACAAAGGTAGTGGAGCAAATTAAGTTCTCACTTAAAGCATGCGTGCTTCCTTGTCCTATATAATTTTTGTATCTCAGTCCTGAAATTAGTCAAGCTGTACGTGACATTCTGTTTGCTGAGGTACATGTAACACACTGTGTTGGGGAAGCATGTAGTAAAATTGCTTGTTGACTTTATTGTGCAGGAAGCTCTTCATTAAATCAGTCACCTAGAAGAGGAAAAGCAAGGTAGTATGAGCAAAGCAGCTGAGTGATGGAGGACTACAAATTAGTCATATTTACTGTAGGATGTCATATTTACAGTAGAATGTGTTCCTAAGATAGGTGTCTGTGGGTGCTGTTCCCTGTGAAATTTATGTGAAAGGTGTTGATGACTTGTCCATTTGCCTCTTACCTCCCCTCCTGTCCTATGGGCAGTTGTCTTGCCATGTTCAGCTGCGTCCCCCAACTACCTCATTGTGGGCAATCTTCTTGGACAGCCATGAATATTCTCCCACAAAGATACCCTTGTATTTTCAGTGGCATACCCAGCAAAGATCATTAATTGCTCTTCTCGTCAGCCTGCTGCGTGGAGCTGTGAACGTCATGTTGTGTCATTCCGCAAGGATGGGGCAAAAAAGGAAGGGTATTGTTTACTACTTCCCTAGCTGTGTGTTAAATGCTGTTGGTTTGGGTATGCACGTGAACCACCATTTTATTCACAGAACAGATTGACTACAACAGCAAGGGAATCACAACTTGCAAGCCTAGCAGGCACCTTTCAGCCTGTTTTTGCTAAGAGCAAGTTATTATCTTCTATCAAATTATGAAAGAATTGCAGGGTTTTTTTATTAAAAAAAAAAAACCAGCATGAAATTCAGAACAGCTTAGGTTTTCTATGTGTCTTGTGTTCCATTTATGCCTAAGCATTTCTACCTGATACAAATTCTGACGACAATAACCAGTGTATTTCTCTAAAATAGTGAGAACTCTCGTTGCTGTTTTGTAACTGCCGCAGTAGAGGTAGAGCTCAGAGATGACAGAAATGGCTCACATCACCAGCTGGGCTGAAAATTCAGCAACATCAAAGTTTTTGCTGCAGCATCCAGTCCCCAGATGGCATTTCAATGAGAAATCAGTATTCACAGATGGACTAAAGAAACTGTCACATTGTCCACAGTCTTAAATTATTTAATAGACTCAACCAAAACTTCTGATTGAAAGTATACAAACAGCTTGCATTTTTAACTTTCAGGTGGTTCAAAAACAGCTCAACCAGTTATATTTGCAAGTTCCTGCTTATTGTTTCCCATAGGCAAAGACATAGCCCAGGGCTGTGAGATCTTGGCAGTTGACATTAATGTTGAAAAGATACTGTGGCAGTACCAGGTACTGTGCTTGTCACACTACGCTTTAAAAGTAAACTATTCGGGGCGTTATAGGAAGAGAGCAGCATTGCATTTTTGTTACTAATGTATGAATGTTACTTAAGTAATTTCAAAAATTTCTAGAAAAATGGTAAACATCTTCCACTGTGGTGAAGCAGCTCAGTATCGGCCTGGTCATTAGGCTGATCATTTACAAATAGTGAGTCAAAATTTGTCCCTAGCTACACCCTCTCAGTTCCACTGACGTCACAGTTTGTGACCTTCAAACAGTTGTATTCATAGCTATCGATGATGCAATTAGGACATCTGAAGATGGTGGTATTGTATGTTACTTCTACAGAATCATTGGCTGTAACAGTAAGAGCTCTGATTATAATAATTCAGTTAGTAGGAGGAAGTACCAGTAACAGTCACAACCATCAAATAGTGTTCTGTAGTGCTTTTGGTCAACAGGAGCTCCATTTATTTATTTTTTCCATAGCGAAGATGGCCAACTATTTTCAGCCTCTTGAGACTAACTGGGAAGAAGGTCATCCAAGTTTCAGCCTGGTTTCCAGTTAATCCATTAAAAATTTCTACCACTAAAATGCAACTAAAAGTAGTATTTTATTTGCCTTTCTCACTAAGAAAAATTTAAAATGTTTCCTAGCTAGTCAGCTCTTATTTTACCCTTTTTAAGAACAAGAGACAAAATGTAACCCATGTCCGTAAAACTGGCATACACAGTTTAAATGGAGGGAGATACCACCTTGTTGCTTTTGCTGCTCCCAAGTGTATGTGAGGGGTGGAAGGAAACCCAATGGCAGAGACGGGTATAGCTAAGGGGATATATCCTCCTCGCTGGCAGCTGGAGCTCTCATCTCCCACATCCTGATCCTTCCTCTACAGGCATCCACAGCAGCACATCTGATTGCTTGTAGCTCTGGTCATCACTCATTTTCCAGTTGTGCCCTAGCAATCATCTGCTCTGGGTGACTGCTGGTATTGTACCTGTTCAGTTCTCCTGAATAGTCTTAAATTTCCGTAACATATGGACTAGACTGAAAACCCCAATAAACATACTCCATTTGTGGGGGATACAAGCTGTAAATTGTGTCTGGTATTCTGGGTAGACAATAGTATGAATAAATGGGTTAGCTGCAGCAGGAGGCACCAAAATTTTAAATTCTATTGCCTATAGGTCAGTGGAAAAACAGGGTGTAAGTGTAAAGTCTTGTGAGTTCCATTCCAGGACTCCGCTTACAGGTATCTTCAAAGAAAACACAGGAGCGTTGAAGCGCCCTGAGGGCAGCGTGTGTGTGACTGTGCATGATGTGTTTGGGTTTGTTATTTCCATTTTTGATAGCTCCGTAGTGATAAATGCCCTCAACTTTTATTTCTTTTTCAGAGATTATTAAAGAAAAGCAGCCTCCTGTTCTAGAGACCACTAAGTAGTTTTGGAAAAACTGATAAAGAACAACAAACCCCCTTGAAATTAAGACCTTTTCAGATCCTGATATTTCTCTGACTTCCATATCAGCCTTTTCTTGGAAGCTTTGGGCTTATAATTTAAAGTAAATGATAAATATTTGTATATTCATGTGTTTGCATACTCCACATTCTTTCACGGCATCTAATGTGTTCCGGTTTGTAAATACAAGCTGTTACAGGGACGCTTAATACTTACTAATTGGAACAGATTATTTTTTTCTTTAAGTTTGAAATAAACTGGCCTGTCAGTCCAAAGCACACGGTTCTCCCACAGCCCTTGGGACGTTGCATTCCCTCGCATGGCTGCTGTCTCTGATGGCGTTGAAGGAGTTGTGGGTCATTCGCGGTGAATTAGTTAAGTTTGGGTGTGGAGTAATTTTTAAGATTACATAAGGGAACTCAATATGTGCTGTCTATATTTAGAATAAAATAGCTAGCAAAACTCATGTGCCATGCTAACAGGTGATTCAAGTCCATAAAGTATGTGGAGTTACTTTGAGTACATTACAAGTGCTGAATTTTTTTAAAATGTGGATGCTTCAGCTCACCCTTAAAGATTCTTGAGTTGGCACTTAAGTTTGATGAAAAGTTGATTTAACTATCTTAAGCTGATCGCCTATATATCCTATTTTTCCAGATAATTTTTGAAAGCTGTTGCAATCTATATATATTTTCTGGTTTTGGTCCTTCAAAAGCCAGCATTAGAATAAGATTTGGTTGTCTTGAACATTTTTTAAATGCATAGAAAGTCATGCTTTCAAAAAAGGTACAATTCAATCAATACACCATTATTTAGTAGGACAGCAAATGAGAAACCAAGGTATGGAAAGTTCAGCTGCCTAGATCAGGGTCATAAAAATGAAATCCGGAAAGAGAAGTCAATGGCAGTATTAGAAAGATTTTCCATCTTTCTTTTGATTCCATCAAATCATTTCCATCAGCTGCAAAGTCAATTCCTATGTATCTCTGTTCTCTTACAATGAACATTGCTCATAGATATCTGCCTACCTAATAGATTGCAGGAGATGTGTATTGGAATATTGACAAATTGACATCTCCAATCTTAAAGATGACATGTCTGTCAGAAATAGTCTTTGCTGTGGTATATGATGTGGTGCTAATTTCCGTGGAGGTTAGGGCTTTGCATTTTATTATCCAGTATATTAACTCAGTTCCTCTGTTTAAGACATTAGAGTAAATCAGGAGATGTTTACTTTCCACTGATACATGGCACTGGTATTCTAGCTGGAATGTTTACTGGCTGCCAAAAATATATTTATACACTAGTTGTTTGGAGAGCACAAGACTTGAGAAATGAAGCTTCAGGCTTTTTAAAAAAATATATGCACACTTAACAGCAGCAGTTCCATCAGGTGCTTCCTGGCTTCAGCAGTACTATCTGCCGTTAGTAGGGAGTAGTTGGAATAAAACAAATATCACTTCCCACTGGGACAAGAGAAGGTACAATGGAGATTCTAGTGCCTGCTAGAAAGAGTAAAGAAGTATGTTTGGGGCCTGTTGTGAGGAAGGACAGTAGTTCAATTTTAATAAAACCAGCATCATTCTGAAGTCTGGATAAACACTGAGACCTTTTGGAGCATGGAAGTTGGGTACTAACTTTCAGAATCTTTATGATTTTGTCAGCATGAAGCTAAACATAATTTGAAACCTATTTGCTTTCTTCGCTGGCCAAAATAGCATTTATTCCTCTTCCACAGCAAACTACTTGCTTCTGGTACCACTCATTAAAGCCCATCTCCCCTTTCTGTCAGTGTCCATTATTCTATCTATGTCTTTAATGTAAAAAAGTAATGAAGCTAAAATAAAATTAAATAGGAGTGGGTTTAAATTCCCACCTGGTTCTGTATTTTCTGGAGTAGTTGCCACTAAGTGGGAGGGAAGTGGTGACATGAATCCCTACAGTTCATGGACACCCATCACACCATTGTCCTGCAGGGAAGTGCTGTGCTCACTCGAGGGGAGAACTTCCATCCCTAGGAAGATGAAAAGTAGATACTATGTGCATCACTGTTCCCATTTCCTGACTTCTTTAGTCATTAAAAAACTGTACAAATTCTGAATCAGACTTCCACTTCTCTGGAGTTGTTAATTTTAACGAGGAAGAGAAAAGAATAGGATATTGTGTTTGCTGTTTGACTGATAAAGATACCCCTTCTTCCAATGGCGATAAGGATTTCCTTCCTATGATTAATATCTCTACCTGACGAAAAGCTGGACTAATGTTCTTCAAACCAGGATCATTCAATGCTGATAATTTTATATTTCTCCCTGTCTGTTATTTCACAGATCCCACATATTTCACACTGTTCAGCATGTATGCAAATTATACGGTTAAGGCTAGGGGTTCCGAAGATAAAATTGCCACACTTCGTGCATTAATCCTTTATGCTTATTTCAAGTTAGCTCCCGAATGAGCTGGAGTTCAATGAGATTTGCCATGCTATCTTCTCATGTTCTTTAGACAATTCCTGCCTCTTGGAATACTTTGCAGATTGAGCACATAATAATTCTGTGAGGAAAATAAAATATATTGGTATCCTTAACCCTCTTCCATTCTAGCATAGTAGTACCTGCACAAAGACTTGTACTAGCCTAGAAATATAACCAAAAATTCCAGCCCACTTGCCATTGAAAACACTTTCTAATGCAACCTGAAAATTCAGTTTCATATGAAATTTTGCAAAGTTAAAATCTGTAAATCTTGCAGATACATTTCTAAGTTGCACATAAGAGTCATCCTTTTCCAACTCTCAGGGAGGAGTAATGAACAGCTCCTCTTAAACCACCGTGTTTCATTAGCTTTTCTTCACCAAGAACAACATAGTATTTTATGGGCGTTAAAACTCCTTGCTTTCTGAGAATCATACATGCTAATTAAGCTTACAACACTTATTTGACACCCCAGGATGGCTCTCACTGACAGAGTTAATGAACTTGGAGCTCTGTGTTCTGCCCATGCAACAGACCTGTCTCTTCTCTTTAACAATATTGCAAGCTTGTGTGCTTTACTGTCCTTGTCAGGAACTGATCTATACGATTATTTTGTTGTTGCTGACATGCACAAAAATAGATTCTGACACTTGCAGTCATGCAGCTGTGTGAGGTTTACCTACCCAAAAACTTTCAAGGGGCAGATTTTTATATATTTTAATTTATTATATATGAAAGATGCAGAATTGAGGTCCAGAGTTCAGTAACATGAACTGGGAAAAGAAAAAGAAAAAGTATTTAGATGATGTCTTCATATGAGTTTCTTTTGATGTTTCACAGATGTTTAAATGGATAGCGAGGGTCTGCTGTGCAGTGTCTTTTAGTACCAGTGTTTCAACTTACGTCAAGAGATATGTAAATTAGATCTTGAAGTGCAACTATTTTGCCAACGGACTTCATGGCATGCCAGATCTGGATAAGAAAACTGGATATAATATTGTGCAAGTACAGCTTAGCAAGCAACCTTCCTCATGCTTGTGGGCAGAGGGATGATAAAAACCATTACAGTGTACACAGATGTGCCTCTTTTGATAGTAATGGTGCCAGAGGAAGGACTGACTGACTATTTTCCATCCAATTATGAAATAATTCAAAATCCAAGTTTTACGTAAGTGAAATACCAATTTATTTGGTTGTATCAAACTCAGGATCTGAAGAACAAGGTTTCCCTTCATAGTACTTCTTGACATTTCAAATAGATAGGAAATAGCACAGCTCTCTTGAAGCATGTTAGCGTGTCTCCTTAGAAGGACACCCCACATCACCTCTTCTCAGTTGTCCCCTTATCTCAGTTTGAATCTACAGAAGAGTACGTTCCGGATGCTTGCAGCCCTGTTGATCATCTCATTTCCCATCTGACTCATTCCTCAGATCCACCATAGAACTAAGCTTTGTTTGCATATTCTGTATTTTTAATGGCAAGGAATCATTTGCAGACATATGTGTCCCCATGCAAGTTTATTGATGGCCACAGCAGAGGAATGATTGCAATAGCACGAGGGAGAGGACTGCCTGACATCGGTCAGATTTTCAACATATTTTTCATGCTGCTTCCTTTATTTACGCTCTTGTAAATAAGTTTATGCAATCACAACTTGACGCTAAGCCTGTCTTGCTTTACATGACTGTGGGCTGCATTTCCAAACAAAGTAGGATGTGACTTAAGTGGCTTTTAAGACTGAATATGACTGTCAGCCTTGTAGGGTCATCTTTATTCATTTCCTCTGCATAGATAACGCATACCGTACATTGCAGTCTCTCTTATGTGCAGTTTGATAATGACTATTCTCAAACCACCTGCCAAATTATATTTTGTCTTTCCTTTGAATTTATGCCTTCAGGGTTTGACTGTTATATCCACACTCCTTTATGAACTTCGTGATTTTGTTTCAGGTTTTTCCCAGGTGACCTTCCTTTTCTAGCAGCCCACTTCTATGGCATTGAAACCTCATTTATTTGACACCTGTGCTGTTTCAAAGAGGCATTGCGTTGGTATGACAGGGTGGTATTTGATTCTGTATCCATGTTTGCTCAATTTCAGTTAATTTAAATTCTTTTAAAAGGAATTAGAGCAAAATAGAGAAGTTGCAAAAAACGTTTGCCCCGATGCATTCCAAAGAATTATATTGGCTACATGGTGAGGTTTGAAAATCCACTAAAGCCACACAGAAGTCTTTGATAAATGAAATCAGTAAACTGGAATATAAATTATGACAGGCATTAAGAGGGAAAATATCATTACAAATAATTAAGAAAATGGTTAATGTTGTAAAATCAAACAAAATAATCATGTGCCACCTTAAGTTTATTGGAAAAGGCAAGCCCATGACCAATTTTGTTACCCTACTGGGTCACAAGGTTTTAGGAAATACAGTTAGGACATCCAGACAGCTGCACAGCTGCTGTGATTGCAAACCAACTTTCTGTATCTGCCTTCTCTATTGATTTTGGAGAGAGACCTGTCTTGGACTCGCTTTCTCCTTGCAATATATATGTAAAATGAATTATCAAAAAGAGGGGTTCCTGATTAAACCAGTAGTTTGGAACAAAGTAGTGCTGTTAGGAGGTGAGCAGCATCTGAAACTTCTGAATAAACTTTAATATCAAGTACAGAAATATTAAAAAAAATGCTGCTTCTCAATTAAAATTTCTGCTTCTGAAGAGGATCAGAACTAGTAAGCATTGCTCTTGTGTTAAAAAATGTTCCAAGGTTAACTCAGAATATTGTATACCATAAAACCTTACTTTTATTCCCAACAATTATTTGAAACTGTAGCTAAAACAGAAGGAACACTAGAAGATAATGTTCCCAGAGGATGAAAGAATATGGGTTTTGCAAAGGTAAATCTTGTGTCTCTTTTTTGAGAATTCGTTGAATGTGTCAGTAGAATGAGGAGTGAATACGAACCACATGATACCATAAAGAAGTTAAATAATCCTGCGGTAAAAACCAAAAAATATTTTGAATGGAAAAAAGGAATGGCTTTGTGGACCTCCTGTCTTTCTTCCCCCATACTGGCATGGTTACAGATATGGAACTAAATCATGATTATACTGGTTTGTTCTGGCATGGAAATAGTCTTCTTCTCAGATTTGGTTTCAGCTGTTGTTTTTTCTGTTAATTTTTTATGCATTTCATGGAAAAGTTGCATATTTTAGGGACATGTTCAGAGACTTAGCCTAACCTAGGAAAGAAAATAATTCTCCCATAAATTATGAATATATGGAGAAGGCTGTCAAGTTGTTTTCATTACTAGTTTTAAAAGCCCTGTATTGATTATACAAGTCTTTCTCTTTTCTGTGCTAAACATAGTGTGATAGTTTGAAGTATCTTGAGTGCAATTCTGGCATTGCTTAATGTAAATTTATGATTATAACAGGATGAATGCTAGAGAAAAATGTGTTGGAGAGCACAAAGGGAGTTTGTTGAATCAATGTTGCAGATACTGAAACACGTAGAAGAACAATTGTTTGTGAAATCTCATTCAAATTATTTTCAGATATTTGTGAAAATATTATGGTATGTTCATATGACCCAATGACTACATCTGAAGAAATCAGAAGTGACTCATTAAATATTTGCAAATCAAAAAAGCCTTCAGTGTAAACATTACAACCAAACCTATTTAAAGTGCAGTCCCTTTTTAACTGGGCTATAATAGACTTCTTGCTGTAAGCAAAATGATGGGATTTTCATGGTAGCCATTGTTACAGTTAGTACTATAAATGACCTTGGAATGTCCCTGGTTCTCAGATACCAGTAATATACTGAAAAAAAAGAGATGTTTCAGGCTAAGACTCTGCATTGAAAGGGACATTTGGGAGTACACTCTCAAAAGTTGAGGTATGCTCTTAAAAGTCTGAGGCAAATACGAATTTTACCATTTGAGCTTCTGTTAGGGTGAAGCAACTTTTCCTTGCCTTTGTCAAATGAACTTGGGTTAAAGTGGATCTCGAGAGGCACAAATGGCCTACTGGGCTTAAGCTGGCACACTTACAGTTTACCTGCCTTCAGTTTATTTCAACCAGTTTAGCAGTCCTGTATTTCCTAAACTCTGTTCAGGTTTTGTCTGAGATTGCCCAAGAGTCATTTTAAGGAGTTGCATAAAAGAAGAAGATAAAATCTCCAAGTCTGGCTTTTGTCCAGGATATAATGCAGATGTGCTGTAATTTGCTGGGGAATTCAAACAGTTCTCCATGAGTCAATGTCCCCAGTATTGTTCTTGGCGCTGGTTTCAGGCGCTGAGGTTGCTGGGTCTGTCCTCTGTAACCATATCTGGTTTGCTGTGTTTTATTACTTTGGAGGCCTTGTTTAGAAAACCATTCCTGTTCAGCAATTTCTCTATTAATATCCTTACATTTAAGAACACAGCATATGTTTGACATTTCTTGTATATTCACAGACTTTGATTGATCTGAAGAGGCAAAGAGGAAAGTTCATTCCGAGCAGTTATTTCAGGTGCAGAAAAGCGTGCAAAAGTTGTCAAATTATGACACCAGTACTTCATGTCTTACAACTGTGTTCATCAAATTGAAGGGAGGAAACTTGCCTTTTCAAACAGATTTTTCTAGGCAGTAGAAGCTCTGTCTGTGCTGGTGGTCTCTCTTGTCTGGCCAAGCACCCAAGAGTTCTCTGGCTGCAGGATTTCAGTCCATGTTCCCTGTCAGAATCCAAGTTCTTTCTACTCATTGTAGTGCTTACATGCATAAAGCTGGTTGCTTGCCAGATGGTGGGAATGTCTCTATGTCCTTCTCTTCTGCAGCCTGCTTTTTGCATATTTATAGTTGGTAAATGAAGTTCAGCTCCTTGATCCCAGTATCCTGAACCCTCAATCTGAATGAGATTTATATATACTTTACTTTTTTCTTATTTTGAATCCTCAGACTGCATAGAAATGCTTCCATAAGCGTCTTCATTATAGTAATACTTCCAACTGTGAAAATGGATCTTTAATTTCAGATGTTCTCATGTGGAAAATGTTTTTATTGAATCTAAATATCTCTTACCTTATGCAACTCATTGAAGTTCTTTTAGCAATTATAGCAGCCATTTTTACTAAATGCGGAAAGAAAAGAAAAGCGAGCAGTGATGCTTTTCCTGGTTTTCAGATCCTTTTGAGATTTTATAACTACTGGAGGCATCTTCCAAATAAAACCAAAATAAAATGCTGCTAAAGTATTATTAATTTTAAAAGCTGCATGGAACAGGAGTAGCTGATATGCATTCCAGCCACTGTACTATCCAGCCCATTCCCAATTTTTGTATGTATTGAAGAGGAAAAGACTGGTTTAAGTATATTGCAATGGATCTGTTTAGTGACTATTCTTTGACAGTCATGGTTTTAACCTCCCAATATTCCCAGGAAATAATGACTGAGGCATGGGGAAATTAGTTAAACCTGGAGTCATTGCAAATTTAAAGGATCAACTGTTTTCTGGGCATCTGAAGACAGTGTGTCTTACAGAGGCTTTGGGCTCCATAAAGCATTATAATGTTAGGCCAGGAATTAATTTCTGGAAGGAGAAATATTTGTTAGAAAGATTTGCAATTAGTGTGTTGAACACTTCTCTGTTTCCATACTAGGCATAAACCAGAGAATTTTTTTTTTTTGTGGACAGAGGGAACTTGTGTCAAATATTAAAGAGGAAGAGGATGATTTGTTTGAGGTTCTTTTTTCCCATGTTAGTATTTTTACATTTCTGCGTATCATAACAGGATTTGATAACATTCACATCCGCATGGTCTTGTGAGAAGGAAGTCATCTGAGAGGCAGAGGGTTGTACACCACTTTTTCAGATTTGTTTTCTTTCATAGTCTTAAACTTAGGAATTATCCCTCTACAATACAATGTCTTGTGTTACTCTTTCTTTCATTAAATTATAAACCAGATCATATTTGAAGGAACCGTCCCTCTGTCCAAAAGCAGGATCACGCTATCTATGGCACTATTTCACCTGCTTTAAAAAAAACTGTGATAATAGAGACCGTGTATGTTCCTCATCAATTTATGCTAATGAAAACTCGGATTACAGTCACTGCAACTGAAATCTATTAGTTCTTGTCCTGTCTACTGTACGCATTTAGGCATTTAATTTCTACACTCCTCATGTACTTTAAGACTGCTATTACATCCCTTCTCCTGCCTTTTTCCATGACCAGTGCAGTGTGTCTGATCTCTGCTCACAGGCAGTGTTCCCTGAACCTCTACATACATTAGTTACTCTCCTTCTGTCTCTTACCACCCCATGTTCTTCTTGGGCACCTAAAACTACACCCCGTGTTTCAGGTGGGGCTTTACGGGTGCCTAAGTGAGTGGAGAAGCAGGATTATTCCATGTGTTGTACAGGCAATACTCCAATGTAGACACTTGAGTACAATGCCTGCATTTTTCACAACATCATGATGTTACTGACTCATCTTCAGCCTGCGGATGATTATATCCTTGAGATGTATTCATGCAGAACTGCTGGTGGGACAGTGGTATTCCAGCCTGTGCCATCTTCTCTTCTTCATTTTCTTACATTTGCCAAAAGAGCTTGGCATTATTGGCAATTCTTTATTTTCTTGCATTTGCCAAAAGAGCTTGGCATTATTGGCGTAGTTTTTGAATTGTTTTTCTAGATTGCCAAAATTGCCTTAAGTTCTAAACTGATCTTCACCAGTATTTGAGCCCTGCATGTTAAATAATTATAGTCTCTATTCCACCCTTCTTGTTGTTTTCAAAATATTGAACAGTCCTGGGTCAAGGACAAACTAGTTTTTAAAACCCCACCCAGTGAAACCCCAACCCATATCAACTCGATGGCAATTAAAACAAAAACCAAAAAACAGGTTTGCCAGGTTTGCTGTGGAGAACATTTAGGGTGCCAGGATAAGAAATCTGCCACTTGTCTCTCACGCGGGGCAGCCTGCGGAGGCTGTGCTGCCCATGGCTGAGAAAAGGAATGCAAACAGCTGCCTCCATGCCCCAAGTGGAATTCAGGTACGGCTCTGAGTTGTCACTGGTACTTTTCTCTTCACGGTGGGCAGACTGAGATATAAACATTGACACAGAGGACTCACATACTCTCTCACAGGTCTACAAGAAGCACAAAGGAATAGGTGTCCTTGGCAGACAAAGGCAGCCTCACATTCTCTATCCATAACCCCTATTAAAATGTGAGACTATTTGGAATTCCTTCCATAACTGTCCCACAGTTCATCCGACGTTCAGTGACAATAAGTTACCAGTCTTAACTCTTAATGTATAGTGTATAAAAAGGGGGGAGGAAGCTGGGAATTTCCCTGAGAGTTTCGGGAATGCATATCAATTTGCTGAGTGGTTGGTGCTGTGTACAGAGTGGGGAGAAGGGGTATTCCTTCCAGCAGAGAATCCAAAGTCCCATGATCTGTGTTCTCTCTTTACTCTTTCTAGTCTGTCTCAAATTAGGGATGTCACCATAACTCTGTGCTTCTATTTTCCTATATGACTAAAATGATCCCAGAAATGTGAAAATGAAAGGGAACCTGAGAGGTCATGTAACTTCCTCACTGAGGAAGTATTAGTTATAAACAGATATAATCAGTTATAAATTGCTGAGACACATTTGTATTCAAATCTCCTGGGGGGTGGGACTTAAAACCTCCCGAGCTAACTTCTTTAAGAGCTTTTTCCATAGTGTTGCAGTGTTTGTACCAATCCTCCCTTCTCTAATCCACAACAAAGCTAATAATTTAAAACAAGCTGAGAATTATGATTTTTGTAGCCATCGCATTATTCAGCCCTATTCAGTGTGTGACATTTTGCCCAAATGCTTCACTGCTCTTTCGCTAGTAAGCAATTATTCTTCGTTTTGAATTGGTGTGCTTTCATTCTTTCTTCTCAAGGCTGGTAATTTGTGCTTTTCTTTCTTGAATTTCATCTTCCTGCATTCGAACTTTCTCTCATCCTAACCAAATTAATTTTGAAAATTTGTCCTGCTCTGCAGAGTGCTTGCAATTCCCCCCACTTTTGCACTGTGACAGATAAGCGTTATCTGCAGTATGTCATCCAAATTGTTACTAACTGACTTCAATGGGTGTTCCATTTGCCAGCAAAACACAGATGACTCTACTGTATGTATGTTTCTTCATATAGTAGGGCTACCCCATAGCAGTGTCCACCTAGAGTGTATTTCACTACTTTTTCTATGAGAATATCATATGGGATAGTGTATCTATTACCTCTCCTTTGAGAGATCAGTTGGCTTCCTGCACCCAGAAGGAAACATGGTTTGACATGATTTGTTCTTGACAAAGTTCTGTTGGCTCTCTTTAAGCTTACCTGGGAGCAGAACAGATTTCTGCAAGGAACCCAAATGAGATGTACTTCAGAGCAGATGCTACTCCAGTCGCACAGTGTGTTTGCTGAAGCCTCTTCTTGTGCAGTAGGGAGGTTCTGCTAAAAACCTAGCAGCCACAAAGGATGAAACTGAAAATACATGGAGGCTGAGAGAGCATTAGGGAGAACTGTCCTGTTTGCTTAGCCTGTTCCCATGCCAGTGAAGATGTAGATTTTCTAATCCCTGTTGGAGAGGATAGCAGGGGATATAAATAGCCTGGCCTTCTTCAGTCGTTATTATATAGTCAGGGTGACCCTTTTGCATTCCCCCTTCTCTGTCAGCTTTGTCTCAGTCTGGGGAGCTGCAGTGTGGCACAGGGAGTTGGATTACCCAGCTCTGTGGATCCTGGTGGGATGCAGGTGGGAAGCAACAGTTGTGTGGGGTCATGGACAGGACCAGGGAGGATCCCCTGTGTATATAGTACAGGCACAGCAGGGGCAGGAGGACTGTGGAGCAGCAAATCAAAGTAAAGGTTAAGAATTTCTTCTTCATTTTTCACCTCTGATCTTTCCAAATTAAACATCATCTTAAATTTGAGATTACTTTATAATCAAGTCAGTACAGTATGAATGCACTGTGTAATTAAAATGCATGTTGTCTTGGTTCAAGAAATCACGCTTTTTCAAACCTGCCTATAAGTCACATGTGCTGGAAATGAAAAGTCTGCTCAAATGTATTTCTGAACCAAGGTTTATACATTTAAAGTATTTTAACTGGAAAAAAAAAAAAAATCTGCAGTGTTTATACTTCATCATGATACTGTGTAACCCGGGCAGCTTTAGGAATTTCTCATCAAATTTTTGTTTCTCACCTACTGACTGTGGTAGAGTGGAAACAATTTGATTATTTTTAGCAGCCTGTCTACTCAGCCATGCAAATCTAGAGGATAAAGTTGTCAAAACTCCTGAACATAAATACCATGGAGTCGGACTGCTAATGCTGCAACAGATGGAGAAGTGCCAGCACTGTCACTGACATTAGGGCACCCAGACGTTCAGGGTAAAAGTAATTTGTTGTAGAGTGGCTACAATGCAGTGAGACAATAAAACAGCTCAAAGTAGGATGGATAAGAATTTTTTAAGTCTTATGTTCATGTCCATATTCAAGTTTTTTCTTCATACTTCCCATTCAAAAACCCATTCGTCGCTTTCCAGCTATCACTTCTTCTGAGAACAGACATTGGGTCATCAATGACATTTCTAAATATTGCTTCACCATCTTCTCACAGTGGAGAATCTTGTTATTACCATTGTGTGATTGATCTTAGTCACAGGCTGTCACTTCTTCACTGTGACTTCACTGTCAAGAGGTCAAACCGCTACACATTTGAACCCCCTCCCCATCCCCTGAGAACATTGTTTTTTGCAGAAAGAGCTGGCAGCATCACAGAGTTTTGAGAATTCTTCCTTTCCGTATGGCCTGAATCAGACCTTGGCCAAGATAACCCAGGCAGTAAAAACAAGCTATTGTAATAGAAATGCAGCTGACAGATGTAACATTAGGCCATGAGTGGCATTGTAGGTGGTGCTTCTAAGTAATTGCTTTATTACTTCACCGTTAGTAGAGATTTTTGGGCTAAAGCTTAGGGACCATGCCCTTTATGGGACCATGTCTCCTCCCATGTACAAATCCATTCCGTTTACCAAGAGAGTGTGTCAAATCTGCTTGACCTAACTTTTGTCATCCAAACCATCGCCCAGGCACTCTTGGCCATTTGTAATTCTTACATCAGCGTGTTGCTGAGAAGAATCCACATTCTGGAGACATTGCAACAGCCCCTGTGCACAGATGTGTTAATGATGCAGCAGCCCCTTAGTAACGGTGTGGTAGAGGACACAATAACAAAGAACCTGTTACTGGCTCATGCAGGCAAGCTCAGTGTATCTCCAAAGGAGCATTGATATTTATATTGCATTTTAATGGTTTGGAGAGGGTTTGATTTTTCTTTCCACAAGTGAATGTTATCTTAGTGCTGGTTATTTGCAGTGGGAACGTATCTCCAAAGGAGCATTGATTTTAATGGTTTGGAGGGGGGTTGATTTTTCTTTCCACAAGTGAATGTTAGAATGATGGACTTATCTTAGTGCTGGTTATTTGCAGTGGGAAGGAGACACGGTGGTCAAAACTGAGAAGAACCAGCATGGCAGAGCACTAGATTGAAGAGCTCCAAGGTCTAAGAGGAAGTGTTCCTTCCTACAGGCTGGTGCTCCAAGCAGAGCACGGGTCTCTCTCAGAGACAATTTCCTGTTGTTGACAAGTGGAAGTGGTCTGCGGGGGAAGTGATGTGTCTGTCACAAGTCTGAAAGCCCGAGGACTTGACAGAGTCTGAGGACAGCAGTCAGGACTGCAGCTGGCAAAGCAGAACTACTCTGCAAAATTTGGTTTCTAATTCACTGCGTTGCTTAGATTGCCTTTTCTTGTTCTTTGCTTTCTGAACACGTCACAGTTCTTATTTGCATAGGGAAGTCAGAGGTTCTGCTCCCAAACCCAGGTACAAGGCACTGTACTCCTGGGAAAGGAATAAATTAATCAATTAAATCAGTTACAATCAAGTCATGAAAGCCACTCCTTTCTCCTGGCTGAATACACGGAATCTGAAGAATTCAGAAAATTAGCTGCCCGGCCATGTTGTACCCCCACCTCCACCCCAGCCATACAGACCCAGGGAACACTAGAAGGGGGAAAACCAGATTTTAATTTCAGAAATTATGAAAGCTACAGTAAAGAAAGCAAAAGAACCCCAAGAATTTTGAGTTCATGCTGGCTCCAAGGCTTGAAGTCTGATCGTGTTTAATAAAACCATGGAAACATTTGAGTTGTTACACAGACACCGTGTCACAAAGTGGGCCCAAAGGAGTCTGAGTAGTAACTCGGTGTCCTTGCCTGGCTGGATGCTCCTATGAGCTAACTATGAGGGAGCAGCAAGCCAACCTCCAGTGTGTCAGGATTGCCAAATTTCACAACTTCATGGCAAGACTTTCTGCAGTTGCTAGATTACTTCAAGGTTCCTTGGTGTATCTGAGCATTAGAGAGTCTCAGTTATATTTTTTTTACCTTCCTGATTATTGGAAAAAGGATTAAAGCATGGATTCAGATAGGAAATCATAGGACACACAAAACATTGTGGTTTGAAAATGTCATTAATTCAAACAAAATCTTTTTCTAAAGCGTTCGAGGTGAGGATTTTGCTCCCTGTGGTCATTGTCATGCATGTGATACACTGTATTACAGTTGGGTAACGCCATGTCGTGATAAAGTAAGGATGCAAACTCTTGCCAGTTGAAGATTGCAAACTCGAGCCGGTGACCTGTCTTCCTCTCTTGGGCATTGATCAGTAGAGCCAGAGAATGAGTTGGCAGGAATGACTCTGCTTTTCTATGGATTTGGTTTAATTTTTTGTAAATCCTGTTTCTTATTCAAAACCGTCAGAATTCCTATAAACCTGTTTCCTGAAGTCCTGGCCTCTGCAGCAATGTTTCTGAAGAACAGGCATCCACTGGAGTGCTTACAATCAACAGACACTGCAGTGAGTCACCAGTATGATTCACTGACCTACTTGTGCTGCACGGGATTGTAAAAATGGGGGCAAATTTTTCTCTCTCTTCTGGGGAGAGGGTACACTCTGACTGTCAGCTTCCCTGCACCAAAATGAGGGACGTGGCCCTGGATGGTGGGTACCAGCAGGAAGACACAGCTTGACCTCAGAACTTGCTCCACAGGCTGAAGTTAAATGAAATGGCGTATGAACTTAAAAGCAGAGATTGCCACCAGCAGTGACAGAATGCTGGTGGCACACTTAGCACACTGTATCACCACCCACTGTAACCAATGTTATCCTTATGTTTTCCAAGGTATGGACAGTTATGGACACAGCCAGATGGGACCATCAGGCAGGCTGTAGAGTTGCAGTTCAACCAGCTGTTCATCTACAGAGCTTTTCTTCTTGTTACAGCAGTGTGAGGGAGGGAGTATCCTGGGCCAGCTATTTAAATGGCAGACCTATTCAAGAAGACACTTATCTATAGGTCACTTTCCCCCTTACCTATCACTTCTTCTTGTAAATATTTCTAAAACGATGGACAAACATTTTCTCCGTTGCAGACATATGTTTAGAGTCAGTAGAAGTTTGATGTAAACTTGGAGGTTGATATGAAGGGTTGGTTACATTCTGTTTACTCATATCCAAGCTCACATCCCGGTAGGAACTGGATGAACAGTGTTTCACAAACAAGTGGAAAGACCACAGTATTCCAAACATCGCTCCGTGGAAAAGTGCAATGGAAGAAAGCAATGTGGAAACGTATAGTGAAAATGTGTGCAATGAACACGCAACGTCCCAGAAGCTGCACAGCACTTTGGTGTGGGAGAGGCCATGAAACGAGATGGGGCTGCCCCATAGAAGGAAGAGGCTCACAGAAAAGATGAGACGGTGGAAATGAAGGAGTTTGGCTGCAAAAACAGCCCAGGGGTGAATGTTACAGTGTGGTGCCCGTTCACACACCAGCTGCAAAGAGCTTGACCACCAAATTGCTAGACAGTGAACTCAGTGAATCACACAAATTGGAGCAACCAGATGTCATAATAATTAATTCCAACTGTACAGTAATTGAAAACAGCATAAAGTCAGCAATTTCTTGTTGACAACATTAATACAACATCATTTTTAGATGGAAATGCGTCAGGTTTTGTAGTTCTGGGTAATAAAAAAATCATTAAATACTTTTAAAGGAAAGAATAAAATTCTAGACTCTGAGAATTTTGCTATGAGACAAGACCATCCTTTCATGCCTCAGAAGGGACTAGTTCAACATCCATGCACTGCTCGTACAAACATGTGTCCATATGTATAAGGCAGGGCTTCTTCACAGGCATGTAGCTGTCCATTATGAAGCAGTAATTTCAAATCCTCTTTAATAAAATATTTTGAAATTTTATGAAGGAATTCCAAGGACTTTGCCATGGGAATGCTCAGCTTCTTTTATGTCAGTTCTTACTTTACTGCTTTATGTAATTATCCTTGAGGTAAATGACTCTTAGGCTGCTTTTTTCTTGTCTGAAGGTGATATTTTGATAGGCATCCTGGGGATTTCAATGCCCAAATTGCGCTAAAATGCCTTAGGGCAGAGCCCACAGTTCCTGTAAAAAATGTTTCGCTTCTATTAGTATCTCCTCTGTTCGTAAGGTCTAAAATGTAGCTTCTCATCTATACATTCCTATTCTATTTCTCATTTTATTAGGAGGTTGTTAAAGATGAGGAAGACAAAGTTTGTTCTTGCCGATGTGCGTAACAGTGATGAAGGGTGCTGGATCTTCCATTTTTTTAGGATGAAAGGCTTTCTGTAAAATAACAAAACAAAAGTTTGCATCTGATCTATAATGTTCAGCTATTTTAATTGAGTAGCAAATTATGGTTCCTCAGGATACCACAGGAATTTAATTAAGTGGAGCTACTTTGTTTACACAGTACAAGTTGAGAGACAAATGAGAGACATTTTCTTCATCAGAAGAAGAATACTATCACTTCTAAGATTTTTATGTAGTTAATTGGAGACAGGTTAAGAAATTGTTTGTTAAAGACTTGACATATAATTGTTGTAATTCCACTCTTTTATCCTGTCAAGCAGTTTAAATGGAAATCCATAACTTTGTTTTACAGTTCTTATATTTGCCACAAGAAAGTAGGGAAATGAAACAGAATTAATTAAGGCATTATCTTTAATGGGGGTCTGGAGGGTTTGGTTAATTGTTCATTTTTTTCAGTACTTGATACTTGGTACCATGCAAAAAAAAAAACAAAAAAACAACCGAAAAACCCAACAAAAAACCAAACAGCCCGCTAGCACTTAGGATCTTTTGTGTAATAACAAGCACATCTTCTACAGTTCCGCACTTGTAGAAAAAAAAAACCCAACAAAAAACAACCCCAAAAACCAACAAAAAACCAAACAGCCCGCTAGCACTTAGGATCTTTTGTGTAATAACAAGCACATCTTCTACAGTTCCGCACTTGTAAGCAACGCTAGAATAGCAAACCTGTGCAAACAACTTGGATCTTCTGAGAAACTCTGAAGGAAAAAGTTATTTTGTGCAAAACTCAGCACTTTGTGACCATTCGGACAACGGCAAACCAATGTTCTCAGCTCAGCACTTGCCTGCTCTGCTGCAATAATAAGCCAGTGTGAACGTATGAGAGAAGAAAACCACTCAGACAAAGATTTCATTTCCAAGTTCACAAGGAGTGAGTAAAACCCGACTTTGTCATTTACAAAAAATGTTCTTATATACAGAATAAAGTGCAAAAGGTTATACCTGGGCTTTCGGTATGCTGCAATGCTTGTAGTTAGTACGGGAAGATGTGAATATATATTTTTTTCATTTCCTTGCCAGAATCCTGAGGCCACGTTAAGCAAGGAAGGGCGAGGCAGGCTGGGATAAATGACAAGCGGTGATTAAGGATTTGCTCCTTTTCACAGCAACTTTGGGGACGTAATTCTACTGTTCACCCCAATTCTTTCAGGGTGACTTCCCAGCTTTTAGCTGCAGGAAACCATCTCAGCTTGTGCTGCCTGCGTAGCGGTGTGACGGGGGCAGCTGGACTAACTGCTCAGGTCTACAGAGCCCTGTTCCGTCCCCATCCTTTTCCTGGTCTGAAACATGACTCTCCTTTTCCCATATTCTCTCTCTCTTTATTTCTGACTCATTCCCTGTTTCTTTTTATATACAGAAAGGAATGATCCCAGTGCAGGAGAGGTCAGAGCTGCTTCTGCAACTTTGTGCTGCTCGTACAAAGGCGGGATCTGGATACCCTCTCATTCACATAGTGCTATGCAGACTTGGGGGACTGAAGTAGCTGGCTCACAGCAGATAGTTTTCGTACAATATTCAGCTATTCCGTATGTCTTGTGTCCTCCTGGTGGCACTGGGGGAGGGGAGGCTGTGCCTGGAGGGAGAACAGAGCAGCTGGATTGGCATCTGTCATGTGGCAGCAAAAATAGCAAATCACCATTGTGATTTCAGCCACAAAATTATTATATAACCCTGAGTTATACAAGACTCACGGTTGGTTTTTTTTTTCCTCATGCGAATGAAAGTGACCTTTAATGACTGTTTTCTGGTCGAATAAACACCAAACTTTCGGAAAAGGAAACTCCGGTTACGTACCGAATGTTCTCAGTTCTGATATAGAGCTGGGAATCTATCTAACAACTGGATTTATGATGAAGCATCATAGTCAGAACCTGTTTTACAAACTGAAGTTAGCCTCTGGAGTATTTGTCAGGGATTTAACCAAAGAAAGGCTGGAAATTCAGCTGAAACACAAGCACCCTTTGTTGAGCATGTTCCTTCAGGCAAATTTTTCCTTTGGCTGGATTAGCTCACCAAATAGCTATGCAGAGTGCTTACCTCTGGGTTTGCAAATCTGAATCAAATCTATTTCCTTTACAGGTGCACTGCTTATACGAGTATGCCAAGGCAAGATCAATAGTCTCAATCTTTGGGACTGTGTTTTGATTCAGTAAAGCTCAGGTCCTTCAAAACAGAGAGCAACTCTGCTTCTGAGTTATCAGCACGACTAATGGTGGTCATCACCAGGTGGTTAAGAAAAATTCTGATACCACTAAAGTCTTGTTCATATTTTCATGCCCTTTAAACAAGGAATCACAGAATCACAGAACGTTATGGAATTGGAAGGGACCTCTGGAGATCATCTAGTCCAACACCTCTGCCAAAGCATGTCCTCCTAGAGCAGGTTGCACAGGAACTTGTCCAGGCGGGTTTTTAATGTCTCCAGTGACAACGACTCCACCACCTCTCTGGGCAGCCTGTTCCAGGGTTCTGCCACCCTCAAAGTGAAGAAGTTCTTCCTCATGTTTAGATGGAACTTCTTATCTATTGAAAATATGGCTTTGGAGAGCCCTGTAATAGTATAAGCTATAAATTGTGATCTAGAAATCCTTTAATAGACAGTTAATCAATTCAGACACACAGAGTTCTGTGTGTGTGAGCATCCAGTAGTGAGCTAGCTCCTGTACAGTCAGAAAAAAACCCCACTTTTCTTGGAAGAAATAATGTAAATGTATGCTTTTAGGACTTTGCAAGGGAATGCCAACACCAGTAGAGCTGCCTCCCCTTTTCTGAAATATCTTACTATCTTAATATGTTGTCATCTTTATCCAAAGGTGTCCATTGGAGCCTTCATTTAAGTAGGTCTTAATTCTATCCCAACTCCTTTGCCATTAGGAAATGTACGTATTTCCCATGTTGTGGGTGCAGACATTGGCAGGTGGCACTTCTCAAGGTTGCAGAGGAAATCAGTAGCAGAGCCTGAATGATCCCTTAGTGCTCTGTATGTCTGATCTTGTATTTCAGTCAAGAATGCAGGGCAGCGTCTCAGAGCACAAGGGGCAAAGGGCCACCTCCCCAGCAGGTGCTCTCCCAAGTGAGTGCTCCTGCACTGACCTCCCCGGGAGTCTGAAAGAAAACGAAGCGCCTGCGTTTCCCAAATGCCTTTGAGAACTGCAATTCAGAAGCCTGTTCTTCATTGAAGGGCTGTTCTCTGGCAGCTGGCTAAAACCATCACAAAATTATGGAAAACCATCCATTGTCTGTTGGTAGAAGAAACAATAGATATTTGACGGGCTGAATTTTGTAGCTAATCTGTGGCTTTCTCGACTAATTCCAATTTTTGCTAGAGAGAGAGTGAGACATAATAAGTTTCAGATGGGACGCACTTATTTCCTACTTTTAAAAACAAAATGAGTAGAAAAGTGAGCTTGGAAAGATTTGCTGTTGTTACGCTGTGTTATTGACATAATGAGGCAGTGAAAAGCAGCAAGAACAAGGAGAAACAGAAGCGTGCCCTAATCAGCCTGCACGGGCTGTTCTTGGTAGCCCTCATGAACTAGGGATTAATTTGGGACCGTCTTGCTCCACACCGCACAGGTGATTGTGTGACCACTACAGACCTGCCCGTGGCTGCTTTTGGACTTTGGCAACAGCTGGTTTGCTGTTCACAGGCCTGAGCAATGCTCTGACTTGCCTGGGCCTATGTCTCATTCTGCAACATGTAAGCTCTGTGTGTGTGTGTGTTGTGCAGCTCATTGCCGCCACTAACTTCCCCTCAGCTCCCTTCCCTCTCGCCTTTGGTGGCTCAGAGTGGCAGAGCTGAAGTCAATGAGACCGACTAAGGAAGGAACTGGTCATGTCTGCCTTTCCTGTTGAGCTTTTTCCCTTTTACAGTTATAGTAAGCCTCTTCACACAGGAGAGAAAGCAGGGGAGTCGCCTGGTCTTGCAGAGCACTTGCGCACGCTGCAGCTGAGATGTTTCCCAACACCCTCGTCAGGCAGGCACAACGATTGTGAAAACATGCCCGAGTCTCACCAGGGGAATTTTTGCCTGTTTGAGCATCACAAGTCAAAGTAGGTTAAGGTAGACATTAAGGTAGAGAGGGAACGGAGATGCCAAATCCCTCCTGAAGGGAGCCTACAGGAAGACTGGGGAGAACCTGTTTAGAAAGGCCTGCAGTGACAGGATGAGGGGAAATGGCTTCAAGCTGGAGGGGAACAGATTTAGACTGGAGATTAGGAGAGGGTTCTTCACTGTGAGGGTGGTGGAGCACTGGAACAGGTTGCCCAGGGAGGTGGTTGAGGCCCCTTCCCTGGAGATATTCAAGGAGAGGCTCGACGAGGCCCTGGGCAACCTGGTCTAGTTGGGGGTGTCCCTGCTGACTGCGGGGGGGTCGGACTAGATGACCTTTGGAGGTCCCTTCTGGCCTGGGCAATTCTATGATTCTATGAAATCTTTCAGAAGCCGTTTTGAAAGTTATGAGCAAAATGGGAAGGCAAATAATAAAATAATGAGCACTTACTAATGCAGACGTGTCCCGTTCCCAGGCAAGAGGAGTTAATTAAGTAGGCGGTGTGAACTTTGAGTAAGGACTCCTCAAAGGCTCTAGTGGGGGCTGAAGACGTTTGTGAATCTGGAGACATCCCCAGAGTGCGAGCAGAGGACAGTGCAGATCATTGTCTCCACTTGGGACTGGAGGAATAAAGAGCTCTTTGGAAAGAAAGTGGGCTGTGATGAAAGCAGAGCTCGGTGACGCATACACGAAACAAGACAGCGGTTTGCAGAAAGCTGCTCATGGCTTTTGCAGAGCTCACTTTGGATGCAGACACACCAGCCCAGCTCCCTAAGGAGTACACAGAAAGAGGGGTAGCAAGTGGGGTTGATCCATCAAGGAAGGAAATGGTCTTATCCTCTATCTTGATCCACATTCGCGTCACTGCATTTCTCCAGTCAACTGCATCTCAAGCCTTTCATGAATCCCCACCTCTATCTTGGTTGTGTGAAAGGATCACACAAACAGGCAAGGCATGGGTGAAGGGAAAAAGATGAATGAGCTGGGATCCACATCCAGAAGAGAGGAAGTCCACCTACCTGGGCTTCTAAGTGATATCTTACTGGTTTACACCTGCTTTTTGTGGTTTTGTTTCCTACTCAGTTTCGGCTTTTCCCCAGACGCAGCTGTCTTTTAGTAGATCTCTCATAGAAGCCTCTTTGGCCAAGCTGATCCTTGATCCTGGAGATATCCAAACTCTTGTGTAACTGAAGCCAGTTCTTCCAAGGTATCTTTATCTGTATCTCTGTGGAGAGAACTGGCATTACAGGGTTGTGGGGAGAGAAGACAATGGAATCTATACAGAAATCCTGCCTTCTCTACTGGTACATCTTGGGATCCTGTTGGGATTGTAGCTTTTCTTCCATCTCTGGCTGTCTGTGGAAGTCACCCTAGCAATGAGAAGCTGATTCTGACTTTTAGGATGTCTGTCCTGTGTCCTGGCATCTAGCTAAAGAAGGGAGCTTGTAATCCACTTTCTCTTTGCAGTGTAGAGTGTTGCAGCTCTGTGTGCTCTTTCCTTTGGGAGGCTTATTGACTGTGTGGTTGGGAAAATCTCAAACAAACAGATATGTTAAGGTAGGTGTGCATGTCTCATCTAATACACCGGCTTTTCTGATCAGAAAAGGGTATTAAAGACTAACCTTCTTTTTAGTTTGGCGTGTGAGACAGTAGAAGCGGTCTGGCTTGACTCATGGGTTTGACAGAAGAGTTAGTAAGTTTACCTGAGGACATTTTGAAACATCATGAGACTTGCTGTAGCTAAATATAAGGCAAGTCAGTTGGTGCCACCCTGGGAAACAGGCCTGGATGTGGTACAGAGATCGCAGAGCCTGATGAGAAGAGGCAGACAGACTCTTCCCTCCTTCATTCTTGCAAGGTCCAAGGCAGTCAGGCTCACCCACAGTTGTAGAGCTGTGGCTGGAGCTAATACCCAGTGTCTGTAGGATGCTGGTGAGGTGAGGAGGAATGATAAGATACAAGAATTAATGGGACAAGGAATACAGATAGTTGAAGGCTGAGAGTTTCAAGAGATTCCAGAGTACTTAGGATTTTCCATCCTGAACCTGGGTTGATTCTTACATCAACTCAACACATATCAAAGTAGCCAGAAAATAGACCTCTGATGGTCTCCTTTTGGACTGTATGTTGATTTGACTAGCTAGCCCGTAGCAAAAATACTGTAATAAACATGGGCCCAGATGTCTCCTAAAAATAAAACTGTGGCTTGCTAAAGCTTAAGGAGGAAAGATGCTGGGTCTTCTCCAGGAAAAGAATGGTTGTGTCCTGCAAGAGATGTGGATTAATGCAGCTGGAGAGAATTAGCCAGCCAGAGTCTTTGCTGTACAGCAGAAGCAGGTCTCAACATCCCATAGCTATCTCCAAAGCCAGTTGCTGTATTAAGCTTCTGTTTGTCACAGGTGCAAGAGATGTGTTCTGATTTTCACCTGCCTCAGGTCTGACCTCCAGTTATGGATGTAGAGGAACTGTTTTGGACCTTGACCCTACCCACAGGTAACTCTCACTGAAGAGTTGAAGAATTTAACTAGTCTAGCTGCCTCTGAAGGTCTTGCTGTGCGTATGTACCTCTTGAAACTGACCTTTAATGTCTCTTCAGTTTGAGTCTCATCTATCAAATTGGGCTGCCAAAGCTTCATTTCACCCACTACCACCTTCTTTTTCTTTCTTAATTAGAACCTAAACTCTTTGGGGTTTACGTACTCTTGGCTAGGGCACAGCACTTCAGCTTCTCATTAGCACTTCCAAAGCTTAAGGGAAAAAACAGAAACGTGCAGAAGGCTCACACGGCAAGGCTTGCTCTTTCACTGACCCCAGAAAAGGCACGACCATCACAGCTTGCAGGTGGGACTGTCACCAAAAGAGAATAGGAATTCATTTGTGCCTGATGTTTCCGTTGCCTGATCACTGAGCTGCATGAACAAGTCACACTGAAAGCATCTTCCATAGTGGAAGATAAAGCAGAATAATTTCCTAAATCTTAAAAAATTTGGGGTTTTATTATCTTTTGGCCCAGACTTGAAATAGGGAAGGTATCTTGAAACAAAAGTAAAACATTAACAAAGTATCTGAGTATTATGTGACATCTGTTTTCAGCGAGCTACCCGAGGGTGGGGAGATTCCCATGTTAGCAATCCCATGAAAATTACAATATTCAATGGCAGCACCCACAGAATGTCCATTTCCCTGTAGAAACTGGTTTTGCTGCTACAAGCACGTTCATGTTGAGATCATTATCTACTTAACAGTTCTTGATTCCTTGTACTTAAGAGGATATGCTGTATGTATTTTGAAGGTGGATGGCAAAGAATTTGAAGACTGACTTTATATACAGCTAATTTAAAATATACAGCACATTTATTTTAAACTGGAACACGAAGGGGTTTTATATACACCATTCTTACACCAGAATTCCTCTATCTGCCCATTCTGGAGTTAGAACCACCAATATTGCAGACACAGAAAATAAAATTAAATTCTTCTGTATGACATAAATATATATTTTAGAACAGTTATTATTCAGGACTAGTTGTATCTATGGCCTTTTCTTTCAGACCTCTCCAGATGTAGTTACTTGAATGACAGTCCCTAGGTCTTCTTTCTGGGTACAACCATGTTTCAAAGATGTTTTCAGCCTATAGTTCCAGCTGTCATTGTTCTTCCAGCTCCACTCTGCCTGACCACTTCCAAACAACTTCCTTGGGAGGGAGCTCTGATTTTTTGATGGCACATGAGGAGACACATTAAAACTTACTTATTACTTATGCATCCATAGGACAGGAAGCACAGGACAAGATAATAAAAGGCCAACATATAAATTATTTTATTAAGTGCTTGGCATCTTCTTTGCACTAAAGCAGGCTCCAATTATCCAAGTGTCACTAGTCCCTGGGAAGCAAAATTTGAGCTCTTGCCTCTCCTATTCTGCACAGATCTTCAAAAATTCCATAACAATTGTATATCCTGTAGCACTGTTCCACTGGAGAGGTGTGGGGCTTGATCAGACCTCTTTGACACCTGTTTTACTATGAGTTATCTGAAATTTTTTTACCTTTTTTGATGTGGGCATATGAAACTACCATCAGTAGATTTACCTCTTAGCACTTTGCAAGCAATGCAGTAGCCATCAGACAGGCAGGAGAGTGAGATAACGATCACTGATAACACCCAAGTGCTTCACAGGGAAGCTGCAGCAAAGTTTGTTATTATCTCTTGCGTTTTGCCTGGAGGCCAGTGCTGAAACCAAGCTTCCAACCTGCCATGAAATGTACAACTACTTGCTAAGACACCCTCCCTGCCCTGAAGACTTTCTGTTCTAAAAAGTCACTCTTTTCATTTTATAGACGGAAAGGTGATGCATAAACCCAGTCAGATTTTGCAGCAGGTTGACGCTGTCTTGCCAGACGTCTTGCAGAGCATCCATGAGAGAATCAGAACTGTTTTCTGGGAACACCGTGTGTTTCGAGCCTGTGTCTTTCTTACCCAACCTCTTTTATAGGCCAGAAAGACATGGGGTAGTGAATGACTGAAATTTTTAAGTCATCCTAGTCAGTGCGGCTGACTAGGTTATGAAAAACACCCAAACTGCAGATATAATGGATATGCAAACTCCCACCCCAAAGAAAATCTTTTAGAAGTTGGTATCTCATTTCAGTTCCCATAAGAATGAATATTCTACCAAAGGTCATGTTTTCAACAGAGATTAGATTGGGTTTTGCCCTGTGTTTTCTTTTTCTTTTTATTCCCAATCTTCTATTGAGGAGAAAAACTCTCATGGAAAATCATACAGTGTATTTCATCTGTGTGAGAAACCTCTTTGACACCTGTTTTACTATGAGTTATCTGAAATTTTTTTACCTTTTTTGATGTGGGCATATGAAACTACCATCAGTAGATTTACCTCTTAGCACTTTGCAAGCAATGCAGTAGCCATCAGACAGGCAGGAGAGTGAGATAACGATCACTGATAACACCCAAGTGCTTCACAGGGAAGCTGCAGCAAAGTTTGTTATTATCTCTTGCGTTTTGCCTGGAGGCCAGTGCTGAAACCAAGCTTCCAACCTGCCATGAAATGTACAACTACTTGCTAAGACACCCTCCCTGCCCTGAAGACTTTCTGTTCTAAAAAGTCACTCTTTTCATTTTATAGACGGAAAGGTGATGCATAAACCCAGTCAGATTTTGCAGCAGGTTGACGCTGTCTTGCCAGACGTCTTGCAGAGCATCCATGAGAGAATCAGAACTGGGATTTTCTGGGAACGCCATGTGTTTCAGGCCTGTGTCTTTCTTACCCAACCTCCTTTATAGGCCAGAAAGACATGGGGTAGTGAATGACTGAAATTTTTAAGTCATCCTGGTCAGTGAGGCTGACTACGTTATGAAAAACACCCAAACTGCAGATACAATGGATATGCAAACTCCCACCCAAAAGAAAATCTTTTAGAAGTTGGTATCTCATTTCAGTTCCCATAAGAATGAATATTCTACCAAAGGTCATGTTTTCAACAGAGATTAGATTGGGTTTTGCCCTGTGTTTTCTTTTTCTTTTTATTCCCAATCTTCTATTGAGGAGAAAAACTCTCATGGAAAATCATACAGTTTATTTCATCTGTGTGAGAAAGGGCAGGATGTTTTGCTGGTTAATTCATCATGTGTGAAAAATAAAATGTTGCCAAAACCTACACTGAACATACTTCCTTAAGAAAAGCAGGTTAAATTACATTAGGCCTCAAGGGGTTTTAGTCACGGTGGAGAAGTCAGTCTGTAGTTTCTACTATAGCAGCAGGTTGAAATGCCCATACTTGCCCAGAATATCACTTCTCTATTACACTGCCTTGTGAGTTTTATTTAACATGCTAGTCTCTGATTACAAAATATTTTTTCTTTTTTTTTTTTTTCTGTTTGTGAGATTTTAGGAAAACTCATCTAAAATCCTTTTAGACAATATTTTATCTTTCTGTCTACATATCTCAAAGCTTGAGCCAGGATTCCTTAAATCTTCTGAAATACCTGTACATGAAAGGAGCAGATAATGACGAACTGGAAAAATGCAGAGGATTGATAACATCTCAAGTAGTTCTCATATCTTTATGTTCCTGGATGTGAAACGTGAAATGGCACTTATAACAAAAAATTGGACATCTGAAGGTGACCTGCGTTTGTCACTCAAGTTGTTTAAAATTATCAGCTCTCTTGATGCCTGTTTCACACAGGTAACCTCCCATCTTGCAGATAATGCATATGGTGCACTCAGTAAATGTTCTTACTACTTGGAATAGAAGACCGATGCTTGCCTCTGCAGACATTCATATGAGTCACCCCCATGATTTTAGCACAGACTTTTGTGAAGCACCTGCATGACAAAAAGTTGGTAGAATCAGCCTTGAATTCTTGAATGTATCTTAAAATTTCTTGAGGATTTTGGAGGGTGAAAAAGGCTCTAAAAAGACAGAAATACAAATAAATCATTAGCAGTGAAATGTGACAGTCGTAAGTTTTATTATTTGAGTGCTGACAGGTCATTTCCCTTTTGACTCTTGCAGAGAGTGTAATATTATCACCAGTCAGCACCAACCATTTGGGCTTGTCAGCAGAAGGGCAGGGAAATCACACACCAGGCAGGGAAAGCTTCTTTGTTTCTTTCCCAGGGAAATCCACGACAGGAAACAAAGGAAGAAATTATAAACGATGATCAAATAAGATAGAATCATCCACTCAGGAATTTCATTCTCTTTTCACCGGGCAGTGAGAACAAAAGGCTCAATGTTGAGCTGCTCTGGTCTCCAGAGAGCCCAGGCAGTTCTCTAGTGAGTGCTGGGGCTTTAATGGTGACTTAAAGCAAAGGCAAAGAATGGTTATGTTCCAAAGAGAGGACAAGCGGAGCGGGTTGGGGACAGACTACACCTCCAGCTGAGCACTGGGGTTTTAATGGTGACTTAAAGCAAAGGCAGAGAATGGTTACGTTCCAAGGAGAGGACAAGTGGAGCGGGTTGGGGACAGACTACACCTCCAGCAGCTGTGAAGCACCATTCAAGAATCCACCTTTGCAGAGAAAAGTTTGTCTAGAAATCAGGCTTTTTTCTTGGTGCATGTCAGTCTGACCCATGGAACAAGGTGCAGCAGTTCGAATGCACAAATATGTCACCGGACCTCAACAAAGCCCTTAATTATATGGTGGTTAGGGAATTACTGCATTGCTAGGAGCATGGAGTGCTCGGTAATATCGTGCAGCTGTCTGAAGAAACCTTTGTGCCGCTGCCAAATGGTTTGTGGGGACATTAAAACAAGCAGTGAGTTCTCAGCAAAAAATGAGGCTGAGGTCTTTTACTTATAAAGAGCGGCAATGTTTCCGGGCTCCAAATCTGGGCAGTTCTGCCCTGGTGCCCTGCCAGTAAGAGAGAAGGGCTCTTAAATCTTCTCTGTGTTTCAGCTTTGGAGGGGATGCAGATACCTCTTTGATCCCTGCTTTATATTGGTGTGTCTTGGCCATTTTTGGTGTGTCTCTTGGCCATTTCTCTTGTCTCCCTTTCAAGTACCGTTAGCGTGCTTGAGTCCTTACGTAGACAGACACCGACTGCTGGAGCATGGGCTCCAGGGAAGTGATAAGTTATCAGATGCAAGGGACATATCCTCGTTGGATGTGGTTTGAAATTTTTGTTCAAAGCATGAGACTAGTGGAAACAGAAACTTGCGACACACAGATAACTTTTTTGAAACATAATGGTTTGATTTATTTTTATTTTTAATGGCAAGAAACCTGTGATTCCCAGCCTGGCCAGTGTAGAATGGGAAGGTCCCACAAGTACGGAGTGGAGGGATTTGGTTTCAGAGACAAAGCTGAAGACTTCTGCTAGTTAACCTAAGAGATTAACACCAAGCAAAGTAGGAAAATGTTACCATCCATCTAGATCCGAATTGTTTTGTTGCTTTAGATAAGTCAGAATTTTTTAGTTTCTCACTGTACATATCCAGTTAGTGGACTATAAAGCTTACTTACCACCAAGACATGCTGGGTAGTTTAATTAATGACTGTGTGAAGAGCATGTTACTGTTCAAGATAAAAGATGTTTTAGCTTTGCGAAGCCAAAGTTGTTTTTAACAGAGGAGAGTCTGGACACCCACGCTGCTAAGGCTTGGTTTTGTTGCTTTTGTAAATCTTTTTGACACACACATGTGCAGATCATTAGAGTTAAGCCATTCTCTGAAATAATTAAGAACTAAATTTAGCAATTAAGGGGCCAAATTTTGTGATGAAATAACCTGACAACGTCAACAGCACTGTCAGTCACCAAGCACCGGCCCTGGGAAGGTCAGGTCGTGTTTCCTCAGGGTTCCTGCAGCACAGGATTAGAAAAAAAGAGCTCTGGAGGGCAGAACTCTTTTAGCAAAGCAGCCTTTGATTATATGCCTCTATCCCATTTTGGCTCTGTGCTGTCTTTTTCAGGCCTGCCACTCCTTGCTGACACATTACCAGGTCACCTCCGCTTCTGTGCTTTTGCTCTCTGTTTTTCCCAGGCAGGCTGCCCACCAGGGTTTTTTGGTCAAGGGGCATTCAGAGAGCCTAAGGAGGTCTCCTTTGCAAATAAGAATTATTTTTCAGGCCAGATGGAGATCTGTTAAAAGTGCTGGACATTTTTAACTGCTTGTAAGGGCCATCAACACATATTCATATCCTTTCATGAAACAATACATATGGCTGCTTGTGAGTCAGAATGAATTTTCTTGGCAACCAACAACGTTCAGGAGGTGAATTTACCAAACCCTAAGTTATTCAGTGTCCTTCCGTTTCTGGGCCATTTTAACCTCTGCAGCCATGAGGCTCTTGAATAAAGTGTTTGGGTCAGGCAGCATTCTTATTAAACAGGAAGATGGCCTTTCCTCCTGCCAGTTCCCAGTTCATTTCCTGCTCAATTCTGTGGCACTGCTCACAGAAATAATAGGCAAAGTGGCCAAGCCTTGCTTGCACAGATTTCTGTTGTTTGTGGCATGAGTACAGCTGGGATAAAGCTCCAAAATGCAGGTGCACCTTTGGAAAACTCTCTCCTGAGTTATCAAACAGCTTTGCTTTCAGTTTAGTTCCTATCACGTTTTTGCATGAGTTCTCTAGAGAACCATAGGAGTTGATCTCACCTGATAATGTGACTGATAATGTGACTCTTGAGCAGCTGCAGCTAAATCCTTGTCCTGGGAATGAATAGCACGGTGAGTGTGTGGCTTTGGGAGGAAATGGTTCCATGTTTCCTTTCACACTGCTTTCCAACAGGATGATCTTACTTTCCTTCATTGTATTTATTGCTGATTAAAGGCTTCCTTTATAGGTTGGCTTATCTCCTTCCTCCCTTAAGTAGTGTTTAACCTTCAAGGAGCTAGTTTGTTGCAGATGGGAAGACACAGATGTATTGCAAGTACACTCTTCTATTTGGGGCTTCATGAATATAGAGTAGCAGTAGATCATAATATGCTGAATACCTGGTGATGTCCTAGCTATATTTGGAGCTCCCAAACCAAAAAACTAGGCCTACTCCCACCTTCTCTGGTGGGAAGAAGGTTGGTGGTGCAGATAATTTGATCCAAATCTATTCCTGAAAACTGTTAATGGAATTGTAAGGCAACAGGACTTGGCCATAGGAACACTCTGTGCGCTTTAGTGTGTTTGAAATTGAAATTTGGGCTTGAATGTTATAGGGGAAGGATATCTCTAGTGAGAAAAGGATTGAATCACCCCTTTTCTTCTGTGGAAACTGAGAAACTCTGGCTGCAGGCTAGCACCTTTGTGCACAACTGTTAGTGGAAAGGTGAGTGCATTTGACAGTGCTGATTCACACACTTTGTGATATTGCATTCCAGTTTCATTACCCACAGTGGCTCGAGCAAGTGACTCTAGAGAAACCACAATCTCTGCACTCAACTGATCAGCTGCTTACAATTTTACTGATTTAACTAATTTATCTTAACACCTGTTCTCAGGCCTTATATTTGTTGGTGGTGAGGGTTAGGATGTTCCTATAGAACTAAAGAAAGGTTATGGGCTGCTGCAACAAGAGTTACATTCAGAAGCTGTTGTAGTGTGATTCAGTAATTTCTCATGCCTTATCGGCTTTTGAGAAGGAATGCCTACCTGTTGGACCAACCATGTGTGGATCATACTCTTAAAACAAGTGAGTCACTGAAATTCTTTGATGCCTAATTAATTGTGAGGGTATTTTTCAGTTCTTTTTTTCTTTTCCTAAGGCAGAAAGTGCCTTAGGACATGGGTATGCAAAGAGCATATTCACTGTATTCAATCATTTTATATTTATAGTGCTTTAGGTTAATGCAGGATATCTGTATTGGAGAAGGTCAGTAAGCAGAGAGTTTAGCTGAAGGCTGAACCCATTTAATGAAGCTGCTGCAGCTTCAAGTGTAAACATATTCAGTCACTTTAAATCTGGTTTATGTAGGGTTAGCTTATACCTAAAAGTGAGAATGTAACTTTAGACAAAACAGGAGGACACGGATCCTATTAATATACACACAGTGGGCATTAAAAAAGGACCCTCCTCAGCATCCTGCTTGAATCTATTCCTTGGTTACTTGGTGCCCAGTAATTGGAAAAGCAGGGCAAATGCACGCTCTCTGAGTAGCGTTGGAGGAAGGACCGTGTAAACAAAAAGCTACGAGACAGGTATTCTCATTCCTTTCCCAAGTCATTAAGCAATGCTGGGCTTTCTGTTGTGCCTGTTTTCCTGCTCTCTCATGTGTCAGTGTGGGGTTTTCCTTTTCTTCAGGCTAAGACAAGAATGAGGGAACGCTGAGGAGCTAATAAAAAAATTGCTTTTGATCAACTGGGAAATTCACAGATACCAAAGTAGAAATGACACACCTACTCAAGTTGCCTGGATAACGAGAGGTCTGGTCTGTTACAGAATCTGTACAGACAGCTATGAATTTCACCTGCTTACAGGAGTGTCATCATAGATGAAAGTCTTTCATCTCCCCAGTTTGGCATCCTGCCTTTTGGCCTGGCTGGTAGCTGAGAGTTAGGCGATCAGCATGGTTTTCCATCTCTTCTCTCACTCTGAAAACACACATAAGCTGCTTTACCCTAGAGCCCAGCTTTATGCCTTGGAGGGACCCTTGATTCATGAGTTGCAAAGCTAAGTTTTATTACCAGCTTTGCCACTGACTCACACGTTGGCTGTAAGCACCTTACTGTCAGGTTATTTAAAATGTACAGCCCACTAATTTAAGGTTTGTCTGTCCTTATGATTCTTGCAATGTTTTGTAGAGACATTATTTATTTTCGGTGCCAACCGAATCTATTCAAATTAATTCCCTGACTCATCATTTTAAGACAGGATCTTTTAATGCAGGTAACTGCAAACTCTGGTAATAGTCAGAAATGTTACCAGTGACTACTCTGTCCATAAGGCTCAACAAGAGTCAGTGTGTTGAGTTGAAGATCTCCTCCCCAGCTGAACACTGCTCATGGGCTGTGTCATCTGCAGCTTCTCCTCTGCGAGAGGAGGATGAAGGCCCTGTGTACAGCTAAAGGCTGGGAGGAGGCTTCCTTCCTTCCTTTGCACATAGCTGGTGACTCTGCTAACACTACACACAATGTTAACTCAGGCAAAAAGCTAAAACATACAGAGACAAGACCAGAGGATCCAAGGAAACAAAATGTAGTAAACAAGGGTATGTATAGGGAAGTTTGTAGGAAGGTGGGCACCGAGTGGAGGGTGTATTACTGTTTGAAGAGATTTGAAGAATTACTTCATGGACTACTTCAAATTTGGCTTTGGAGTCCTCAGCACAGGAAGGACATGGACCTGTTGGAATGGGTCCAGAGGAGGGCCACAAAGATGCTCAGAGGGCTGGAGCACCTCTGCTATGAGGACAGGCTGACAGAATTGGGGCTATTCAACCTGGAGAAGAGAAAGTTCCAGGGAGACTTTACAGCCCCTTCCAGTACATAAAGAGGGCTGCAGGAGAGATGGGAAGGGACTCTTTATTTAGTGAAGGGATAGGAAAAGGGGTAATGGCTTTAAACTGTTTAGTGAAGGGATAGGAAAAGGGGTAATGGTTTTAAAATGAAAGAGGGGAGATTTAGATTAGATACTAGAAAGAAATTCTTTCCTGTGAGGGTGGTGAGACACTGGAACAGGTTGTCCAGAGAAGCTGTGGCTGCCCCATCCCTGGAGGGGTTCAAGGCCAGGCTGGATGGGGCTTGGAGCAACCTGGTCTGGTGGGAGGTGTCCCTGCCCAGGGCAGGGCAGTTGGAACTCGATGATCTTCAAGATCCCTTCCAATGTAAACCATCCTATGATACTTAGGTCACAAAGATGACCATCCTCCGGATGGAAAAGATGTAAGTCTCCATTGGCATTTACATGGCAGAAGCTATTTGTGCACGAGTTGTCACTTAGGGGAACCCCTGGAACAGACTGTACAGACAGTGTCCACTGGTTGGGAGTATGTTTGGGCTGGAAATGGAAAGGACTTCACTAACAATCACAGCTATCAGTGTGAAGCGCCTTCCCAAACGATGGAATGACACAAAAAGCCTGTCACTGTGTCATTTTACGCAACAGGATTTTATGAAATGTTTTCCTTTTCTATCTAGGGGCAAAATCTGAGACTCAGCACATACCCTTAATTTGATATTCTTAATATTTGTTTTCCAGCAAATTAAGTCGTTGCTTTTCTAAGCATTCTCATATTGAGGTTCTTGTATGTTTGCTTTCAAGCATCTGTGTTTGGATAATTTAATCTTTGTTTTCATCTCTGTCACTGGACTTCTTCAAGGAAACTAAAATATTTTGTAGTAAGAAAAACAGTGCTATTAGGCACAGGCTAAAGACATAGTGGAAATACCCCATGCCGCGTAATCCATTTTTAATCGGTCACATCAGTCAGCTATGACTAGTTAGAAACAATAATGGAAAAAAAAATGTTTAGCCTCAGAAACACCAAAATGTGTTATAAATGTATAAATATAGAAAATTTGTAAATCAGAGTAAAACTAATAATATGGAAATTCTCAGCAATCTGGCATGCAATGCATCATCATGCAGTGGCTGAGATTATTTCAGTGTATTACAGGTACACATGGGCCTGAAATAGCATATTTTTGGCTTTGGGTTACACCATTAATATTGTAAAGTTTTGCTTCTTGACTACTGCATTTACCCGAAAGGAAGTTTAGCTTTTTTTTGTAAGTTAAGCTACCTGGAAAAACAAAGCTCATTCTAGATTCCATCATTCTCCCTTTAGGATAATACGGTAATTAATATCTATTTTTCAAAACAGAGCAACTATTCAAAAGCTTTCTTCTTTTTTATTCACATTTCATAGAGTGTAGGCACAGCAGAAAACTATCCTGCCACTGTGTCTTTACTTTTCTTTCAAAGTTATCATCTCTGCCCTAACCAGTCCTTCGTCTGCCCTGTGACAACCAGTGGGGTTGTCCACCGGTTGAACTGGGCAATTCTCTGATACATCTGAAATGCCTCAGCTATTGAATAGCCGTAGGAACATTGATTATAGATCAAAGCCCCATTGAACTAATTACTGTACAAACACAAAATACCCTCCCTCAAAAAGTGTGAGCTGAGTGAAGTAACGTTTCTAAGTGTCCATGTCTAAGTGGTTGGCTGGCAGTAGATTTGGGTTGAATCTTACCTCTATGCCACAAAGTGACATTGAGTATTTATTTCTTTATTAAGCCAGCGAAAAGGCATTTCCACCTGTTTTTTCTTCTTTAAATAGACTATAATGCACTGCCTACAACAGTGAGTTGCACCTTTGCTTTCTCTCCTGAGGGTGTTTAACTGGGGTTGGACGACACCAGGTGAATTACCCTTGGTGTTCATTAGCGTCGCTCCATCCGCCTTAACGAAGGCAGGCCCATATGGCCCGGGTGCCAGGGTGGCCTGTTGATTAGCAGTACGATGGGCAAGGTGGGTTGTTTCCCACTGATTGGGGTTGTCTTGGTGGGTCAGGGGTTGCACACACTACACCCCTACAGAGCAGGCAGCAGGCTGGCTGGCCATACGCTGTGAGGATGGTGGTGGGTACGTGTGCTGGAAGCACCCAGCAGTCCCCACGTTGTGTTACAGCAAGTTTTCCTGTGTATTTCCTAGAGATAGCTCGTTTGAGAGGATCGTCTGGGTAGCTGCCTTAGAAGAACAGAGATTCTGGGAAAACCTTCTATCTAAACACAAACTTTTGGATCAATTCACAATAAGGTTTAAGCCAGGTCGTCATAGGCACAGAAGTATGAAGGGGCTTCTGCTCACCCAAACCAGTCAAATATATTAACAACCTGGTCTAGTGGGAGGTGTCCCTGCCCATGGCAGATCTAGGTGATCTTTAGGGTGCCTTCCAACTCTATGATTTCTTTCTCCAAGATTAAAAATATCCAGGAAACCTTTTTCTTGTGTCTCTGATCCCTTTGGGAATAGGGACTAGGGCTGCTCAGAAGCCCAAGGTGCCAGGGAGCAGCAGACACAGCCCTGAGGAGGGGAGCTGGCAGCGGGGACTTGCCCCAGGGCAGGGGCTGGACCACCGTTTGCCACCATGGCGAGCAGGGCAAGCTCCTGGCTGCCAGGCAAGCCAGCAGTGCCCCATCTGAGGTCAGGCCAGGAGGTGAGCAGGGCAAGGAAGTGTGAGACCAAGGAGGTGTGAGACCCAGGGAGGTATGAGACCAGGGACGTGCCAACCCACAACACATCTTTGGCACCACTCCTGAGGAGGGGCAAGAGCCCAGTCAGCCCAGGAGCACGGGCAGCTACACCCCGGGGCAGGGGAGCCACAGGTACAGCTTGCACGTCCCACGTTGTGCTGGCACCTGGGACTGGGTGGTGAAGGTGGCCAGCATGGACTTGTCTCTGTGTGTTCAGACCCGCACCCAGTTGTTTATGCAAAGGAATCTTCACCAAGTGCCTGTTTATTTACAGGCAACATTCCTATCGGTAAGGCTTTGGCTATAATTTCACCAAGGTCTGGAACTGCAAGTCTTTGGGTTTTTTTTCAGTACAATCCCCATGTCAAATTAGAACAGTTCAAAAGCCAAAAATCTTTAGAAATGGTGAAATTGATGATTTGCCTATTTCTGATGTGTGAGGAAGACAGCAGTTAATCATAGCTAGTATTTACATAGTGTTATTCAGCCAAATTACAAGGAGAGATATCATTATTTACATATTCTAGAGGAGGGAAACAGGTCTCAGGGAGGTCAAACGAGAGGTGAGCCAGCATGCGTGAGGGCAGTCTTCCAAGAACTAAAAAGCAGACTGATTTTTTAAATTTTATTTTTCCCCAGAGATACTGAACATCCACAGCTTGCTGTGAAATCCCTGGGAACTCAAGTATTTCTGAAAACCAGTCTGTGTTTGTGACCCACTTGTGCTTCTAAACAGACGTGTAAGTTCTGGTGCAGCATTTTGAGCTAAGCACCCTGTGGACAGAGAACTCCCACCTAGCTCTTAGGGAGGAATAGAAACTGGGTGCCATGGCTGAAAATCCTGTAAACATCCAGTTTTATTGTAAAGCATCTGGTTATCCAGGAGCAGCAGGATGAGAGCAGTAGCTTTGCTCCATTGCTCTGTTGGAACCTGCCAGTTTCCATTAATTGCCTCGCTGATGTTTTTTTCTTATTTTAGTGCTAAGTTTGCTCACAGCTGCAAAAAACCCCAAACCCTGGCAGTGGGGTCTGTGCGGTACAGCTTTGCTGAAGCCAAGCTTCCCAACCCTCTGACATGTCATTCTCTTTTGGCTCATCTCTTGCTAGTGAGAAACACTCTCCGTGTTTGGGGCTGAGACTCCACACAAGCCCCAGGATGAAGCCTACGCATCTGGATTCCAAGGGGCTGGATGAAGCAAGTTGCACCATTTTCCATCACTCAAGAGCACCCAGCTGTAATCAACATCCCGACTGCACCTCCAGCCCACTTCTAGGTGAGTCAAAATCCCAGAATACCAATTGCCCAGTGGAAGGAAGCCACTGGGAAACTGAAGTTCCTTCATACATCACCAGCTGGGACAGGGGTCTGAAGTCTTTTGGGAACAGCCTCCAGATGGACATTAGCTTAGAACTGGAGCGTTCCCAAAGATTCAAGGAACCCTTCAACCAAGGTGCTTTGCTGGCTGCCCATTTCTAATGCAAATACTAAGCCACTAATTTCCAAGAAAGTTCTCAACTGGACCAAGTAACTTTTGCCAAATCTGATGTTCAGTGTTGCTTTTACTCGTGATAAGGCTTGATGTTGTAGCTCCACAGCTCTGTAGCTACATCTCGCTGCTTTTACTGTAGGATCTTATAAGAAAGGACATAGGTCTCTGTTGATACAGCTCCAAGATAAACAGTTAATCAGGCTCACTTCTTTGGCTGGGTAGGACATGCCCGAGATCCTTCCTTTCCTTCCCTTCCCTACTCCCCAGGGTACTGGTAAAACCTTGCAGAGAAGCCTGCGTGGCACAGTGTGAACTAGATCTGCTGTAGAATAGAGCTTATTAGTGCAGCTCGCCCATCTCTTCCAAATATCACAGTTGTCTTCGCATTTTGAAAAGCGATTAAAATCAACAGCACGTCACATACTACAGCTGCTGTAAACATTTCCCTTGGCCACAGCAAACAGCCCTGGGAACTCCAAACTGCAAACAACAGCCCCTCCTCCTGTTTGCAGCAGGGATGCACATTTAGGTTCAAAACACAGCAAAAGTGATGATTTTCTCCCAAGGTTTTGTTTGTCCTTGTAAGCCGCCTGGGGAGCCACAACCTCCAGAGTACCGAATCTAGAAAAATTAAATCCCCTGAGAAAAATGGGGCTTATTATTTCTGGAGTTTATGAAAAGCATAAACACTAGTAGAAACAAGTATTAATCACGGATTGCTGAGAGGGATGCACGCCCTGCATTGTGTTCATTTCTACAGGTTTGTCTGGTTAATCCCACGCACTGGGATTAATTAGCTAAATGAATGCACCCCCAGCAAGAACAGAATGAATGGGGAATGAGTGGGGTTGTTAGTTGGCATAACTTCAGTGACTGTTAACAAGTCTTTGGCCTTTATATACCAGTTGTCAGTCATAGCCCTGTGTGTGATTTATAGGGGAGATAAGTGCTATCATCATCTTGCAAATAAATAGAAGCAAGAAGCATAAGGCTTGTCTGAGGCCACCGTGGAGCCAGCAACCGAAAATCTGACAGCTCCAGGCCTGGATTTAAAAATGTAAATTGTCTGATGGCGTTGGTCTTGTCTTACTGGTCACAGCAAGGTGCCTCTGTTCACAAACAGATCCTTTATTTGAAAATAACTTGTCAAGAATGATGAGCTCTCACAGCCCGGGGTGCACTTAAACTGGATGTTGTCCCAGAAACGCGCCGCGTCTCATGTTGTATTATCCCTTTGCTCTGGGATCAATTCCTGCGTCTTGTTGAGTTTGCAATTGAGCGTCTTGCAGGAGATTCCTGGTTTTGATTGGATTTGTCGACTACTTGTTGGGGTGCTGAGGGAATTAGACTGGGAAGAGGAGTGATTTGAGGAAGGGAAGCACCACACGCTGCCCATCCCTCTGACAGCCCAGAGCCACTGTGAGCCTCATGGCGTGGGTCGGTGCTGAGCTCTCCTTGTGCTCAGTTCACTACAGGTGGGACTACTGGGGCAAATTATAGATTTACAGGAATCCTGAGCTGCTGTTGGGGCAGCAGAAAATCCACCCGCCTGTGACTGCAGCCTGCGAACACCCAGCGATCTGATTTTCAATGTTTCCGTCAGTGGAAATTTGCGACTGAGTTGTGTCCTTAAAATTTGTGCGTAAGATTTCACCCACTGCTAAGGGCACCAAGTCCAACTCAAAAAAAGCCCTGCAGAAATTTGAATACCCGACGCATAGAACCAGCTCCTTTCCAGCCCCGCCGCATCCCGGGGGGTGCCCGGGCTCCGCTCCCCGCCGGGACCCGCCGCCGGCCGGGCCGAGGGGCGGCGGCACCGGGCGGGGGCGCCCCCTGGCGGACGTCTCACGGTACGGCACCGTCCCAACCACCCTTCCCACCCCCGCGGCCTGTCCGGCATCATCAGTGGGTTTCACACTCCCATCCCAGCATTTCCATCGCTCTTCCAGGCGCATGGAAGGTACTTAGGATCATAGAATGGTTCGGGTTGGAAGGGACCTTAAAGATCATCGAGTTATGTCAGGTATCTCTCTGGATCACTCCCCCTTACTGTTCCTACAGCGCTGCTTGTGCTAGTCCTGAATGATGGATTTATGAAAGCATCAGGGCCTGTTTACTGCAAAGTGTCTTGTGGGACCTGAATTCAACCTTTTAAGCCTGTTAGGAAATGGCAAAGGGAATTACATTATGGTAGATATGTGTGTGTTCTGCAGAGGGGAAGGTTGTAAAGACCTTAAAGCTCTTTCAGGCTTCAGAGGGGAAAAAAATAATCAATAAATATAAGCCAAGTGAGAAGATTTTTCAAAAAGTTGCACTGAAGGTGGAGGCCAGTTTGATATCTTAGGATGGGTTCCTTTGGCTCTCCCAAGGGCTTGCATACTGCTGCTGAGGGTTGTCATCAATCTGTGCAGCCCCAGCTGATGGCCGGAGGGAGGGTTGAGAGCCTGCTCGGGACTGTGAGATCTTACCCAACTCCTTTGGGAAGCACCAGCTCAGTTCTGCCCAGTCCACGCCACCTTCATACCCAGAGCTCATATTGGTGGGGCAGGAACAGTGGTGAGTGCTTTTTGTGAGCTGATGGAGGTCGGGGCAGACCGCGTGGGAAGGAGTGTGTTTCTGCAGGTAAGATGGGTCTCAGTGTACTCCTTGGGAGCCCAAGGTGGCAGCAGGAATGTAAGAAACTCTGGAGGACCATGTCACCCTGTTGTTCTTAGACCTATTCACCTGATCTTGCCTCATCTGGCAAGTCTAAAACTACCTGGCTTGGTGAATTCCAGGGGAAAATACCAGGTTTGGCTCTTAATGGAAAGTCTATGTTTAGGGCATTTATCACAGCTGCTTTCTCTTCTTTCTTCCTCTGAATCCCCCGGCATTTATCACAGTTGCTTTCTCTTCTTTCTTCCTCTGAATCCCTGTGCTATTTTATATGCAAGTTTCACGTCGCTTTTGATTTGTTTCATTTGTTTCCTTTTGAATCTGAAGAGTCCCTGTTTACTTAATCTTCTCTGTTATAGCACATTCCATATCTTTGGCTACCCTTGTTGCCCTTAGTACTTGTGAATAGTCAGCTGACAGTCCATCACTTCATACATGAAGTGGGATATTTTTTTTTCCCCACAAGCATCACTTGACATTTACCCACCAGAAATGTTAGTGCAGGAAAAGGAGAAGCAGCAGAAAAAAAAAGCCGGAGTGGGGAAGTGTGGGATGCTGCCTTCTGGGGGCAGTGTGTGCTCGTGTAATTGCAGTAACCACAGCAGCTTCATTTCTCCAGTGCAAACTGTGCTGCTTGGGTCAAGAATTTCTCTTACGCTGGAATACCTCCCCATCGGATCTGGTCTGGTTCTTTGCACCTCCTGTACTCATTAACAGTGGGGCCGTTACTTGAGGTAATTAAGTAAATGCTTTCCCACACACACCTCTGGTTCCCAGAGTTTTGTCTCTTTTTACTTTTGATCTTTTTGGAGTCTTTTTCTCTCTCTCTTTTTTTTTTTTTTTAATTTTATTTCTTACTATGTAGGCATGTTGATTTTCCCTTTATCATCCTCTCCTAGTAGAGAGCTATTTGAAGGTGTCTCCCTATAGAGCCACCCTTCGTGGAGGTTTGCTTTCAGCAAAGGTTGTCCAGGCAAACTGCTAAAACCAGCAATTAGAGGTTCTCCTGCCTGTAGTGTGACCCGTAACAGAACCAAATAGCACCTTCAGCCTGAAAAACCTTAATTCACAGCAGAACTTCTCCTGCATGCTGAAAGATTTGCTTTTGGGTCTTTTATTTCTCCTCTGGCTCTCCTCTGTGTATGTACACAGTATGGCATGATTATTTTGGGGTCTTTTATTTCTCCTCTGTCACAGTGTATGTACACAGTATGGCATGATTATTTTCTGAAAAACACAAAAAATGAGTAACTGAGATATGTTGGTTGGTTTGTTGTATTGCATCCTCATGCTTCGAACTGTTTTGCAGCAGGAGCTTTGTGAGGTGCTCACCTAAGGAATGAGAGCTTCAGAGCTAGCCCAGCCTGATGTTAAATCTGCAGTAATTGTCAGGAAAAATTACTTAAGTGAATTATGATTGGATCATGGGGGATGCTTCCACATTTTCTCTTGTCTTTTCCCCTTCCTTTTTATATGTAGTATTAAAATACTGTTTTAAATAGATTATTAGAAAATAATAAGGAATGAGAGCCTCAGAGCCAGCCCAGCCTGATGTTAAACCTGCAGTAATTGTCAGGAAAAATTACTTAAGTGAATTATGATTGGATCATGGGGGATGCTTCCACATTTTCTCTTGTCTTTTCCCCTTCCTTTTTATATGTAGTATTAAAATACTGTTTTAAATAGATTATTAGAAAATAAATTTGAAAATACGTATTTGGCTATCTCGTATAAATCAAGTATTTTCCTCAAATATATTAAACAAATTTGAAAATATGTATTTGGCTATCTTGTATAAATCAAGTATTTTCCTCAAATATATTCATGGATATCTGTCAATTCTCTTTTAAGTAGTTAAAAAATACTGAGTGACAGAGATGATTTCATAAGTGCCAACAATCTCTTCAAAACTAGGAAACTGAATCTAGATGATGGTTTCTGATTTCTTCATTGAGATAAACAACACAGAAAAGGGAGAGATAAATTTCTTCTGAGTCATTTCTCCAACGAGTTTTTTGCCTTCGTCAGGAGTTCTGCCTATGTAACGATGTCCAGGCATGACTTATTATTGCAACTCTCTTATTATCTCTTTTATTGTTGTACCTCACTATGGAAATACTTGCTGACCTGTGCAAATAAGGAGCCCACCTCCAAAGAGCTCTGTTTACCTCCAAGAAGGCACAATAACCTTTCAGTGGAGGAAGTGATTTACGATGAGAAGGCAGGGTCACCTACCTCAAGGTCCTATTGTAAGGTTAGACTTTAACAAGGGAACACCAGCAAGTGGGCACTAAGAGGGTTTTACAGGCGCAGAGGAGAGCAGAAGCAGAAGTTGTAATGTGAAAAGTAAGGCACACAGCTGAAGCTGATTGAAAAAAATATAGTTTTGCAATGTGGGTAATTCACAACCCCTTAAACTGGAAGTGTTTTCATAGCTAATTAAACCCCAGGATCAAATAGTCTAACATTATTGTGGATGTGGTTTTAATCCTCGGGCAGTGTAGAGGTCTTGGCAGCTGGGGTCTTGACCCCTGGGAGAGGTCTATGTGTCCAGTTGCCCAGCCTCAACCAGGGTTGTGGGCGAGCTCCCCTGGCAGTGGTCCTTCACCAACACCTTCCCCTCAGACCCAGCAGCAGCTCCAGGGGCGAGGGCGGCCGCTGCCGCTGGGTGTCTCTCGGAGATGCTTTCTTGAGGACGTCTGAGCATCTCAATACCTGACTGGTGATCAAAGCAGTTCCAGCACAGCACACAGCTCAGCCCAGGCTCCCCTCTCCTTTCTGCTAACATTTTTTGACTCTTAAGGAAGAAGTTCGAAGCCATTTGGTTTGGACTGTCTTTTCATAGTTTTGTGTACTGTGATCTGATGGTGTTCCTTTTTCACTGTCATCTGTAGGACTTGAGATCTTACCATACCAATGCTTGTTTTATAAATGCTAAACTGCATTGGCAATGGATTCCTAGTTCTCCCTCTTTCTTTTTTTTTGAGTCAGTAGTAGCAGTACCATTCCTTTAGTCACTGAAACTTTATCTCTTCCTCACCTTCCACTCAGATGCCCTATGTCTGATTTAACTGTACGTAGCTCACTTAAATTTTTCTTGCTGCTTCTTAAATCTTTACCACTACAGAATTTCCTGTGTACACTATGGGCTGGCCTTCATGGCCTGAGCACTCAGCAGTGCTTCTCCTCCCTCCCACTTCTGTTGGATGGACTCACATGGGGATGGGATCAACGCCAAAGGGCACGTGTGCTTCCCAGGTGGGGCTGAAAACCTCAGGCAAGTCCTGAAGGTCACTTTTCCTCTGTTCCTAAAACTGTTCCCAGAAGCAACTCACGTGGACAGGGTTGCACACAAGTCCAGTGCGTGCAGGACATTGTTGACTCTCAGCCTGTGCTGGCATTTGGAGAAGTTATGCTGGAAACTTGAATTCCAAATGTCGCTGTCGCTGGGCCTTGTGTTTGCACCAGCCTAAGGCTGGAGAAACCCTGTGTTGTGTGTTTATCATAAAATGATGGGATGGGAGACTTCAGGCAACCAGAAGCCATTGAATATAAACATAGAATCATAGAATGGTTTGGGTGGGAAGTTGCCTTAAAGATCATCAAGTTCTGACCCCCTGCCCTGGGCAGAGACACCTCCCACCAGACCAGGTTGCTCAAAGCCCCATCCAGACCTCAAATCAACCCATTGTAGCAAGAGAAATGGAATTATATGGGAACTCCAGAAGTTTTGTGTGTGCCTGTAAAACTTTTGAGTTTCATGCCGTGATGGTATGCAATACAAATAAGTTTTGAACTCTTCTGTTCCCCCTGCTGAAGAGAAGTGTGAGGTAGGAATAGGATTTTCAAGTCCTCAGCTACCATCATGCGTTTGTCAAATGATTTACCCCAGCTCCTGGGCTGTCACCATCCCACCCCTGGCTTGGGGACCGTGCAGTGGAGTTGGGGACAGTCCAGACTGTGCTTTCACCTCCCTCCATGCCTGCCTTGGAGCAGAGCCAGATGCCAAAGCTGGGACAGATGTTAGTTCTGTGGATTTTGTGTGCAGCCAGCAGGTGTGATTTCCACGGGGAGCTTGCTCTTTCCTTGAGAAAGACAGCCCAGCACTACAGCTGCGTGGGATCACAGGGTTCACGTCCTCTTCCAAACACACTCAGAGCCAAAAGCTAAATGAAGTTTGGCCCATAATTGTAATGGCAGCACTTATTTTCTCATGTAAATGTAAAATGCTTCGTCACTCTTTCTCTGACCCATCCACTAGCCTATTTTTCTTTGCTATAGGGAGCTCACTTGAAGTTAGTTGTGTCTGGATCCTTGGCCTTGAAGATTTTGACTTTTTTGGGGGGGGCTTGGAATATATATGTACAAATTCCTTTCATTTGTCCTTGCACAGTTTATGGTATCTCTCTGCTTTTGCTCCTGTTTATGGGACATACACACAGGCTACACACCATCCAGTTGCATGTACACAGGGACACCTCAGCATGAGTCACCTCATCCACATCTTCGTGACGGGAAACACAGTTCTGCTTCATGTACTCGCACGCACTCCTGTGATTTACAAGAGATTCAAGAGACACAGCCAGGAGCTACCATCACACTCTGCTGCCGCCACAGATTTTTTCGCTAGTACTTTTTGGAATGTAACATAAGGACTTTAACACACGGAAATAATACCTTTCTCTGCAGTATAGAAATTCCTTTAGATACTTTGAGAGCTTCTGAATGTGCAAATATTTGTGTTTCCGCACAGTCAGGTGTATTTGCCTCCTGCCCTTCAAAGGCAGGAAGTCTGTGTCACTGCGGAGTCGGTGTGGGGGATTCTTAATGGGGATCCCAACCCAAACTGACAGATCCTGGGTGTAATTTTTTTAACCTGTCAGGAGCCATCTTTTCTTCTTTTGCATTTTATTTTTATTAACAAGATACAAGGGACAAAGTACACTCAGAAAGAGGCACAGAAAGCAGTAATTTTGGCAGCTGCTCCACAGAAAAGTGTCGCAGGAGCCAAACGTGGGTTTAGGGAGTTTTTAATTGTGAGTGGCACTCCGTGCTGGGGGCACAGTTTTGGGGAGAAGTCTGGGGAGAGCTGCACGTTTAATTCAGAGTGGCAACACTGTGTTACCTTCACCCAGAATCAAGATCAATAGGAAAGCATCTGTATCTCCTCGTGTTGGAGAGACCTGAATTCTGCCTTTCCGTGGCGGCTGCACTCCCGGGAGGTCACGAGAGAGTCCCTGTCCCACTCCCCGCCTCATTTCTCTCATTGTAAAACATGATTTACTTCACTTATTCCCCCAGGTTTTGTGGCTGTTAATGGGGAGTGTAAATCAGTGTTTTACTGTAGCTCTGGCTGGGAATTCAGGCCCGTCTTCCTCCCTGTGCCTTCTCCGTCGGTCACACACGGGCAGAACTGAACCCTGGAGAAACTGGAGAGTCCAGCTACTGGGTGGAGGCTTCGCTGTGGTTCCCAAATACCCTCTTGCTGCTCTTGTTGGCTCAGGCTGTGTTTGTAAACACTCGCAGGCCCGCTCCTTTGGATTGTTCTTTGGAGCCAGATTTTCTTTTGATGTTAAACAGGATGCGTGTGCTAATTAATTTATTTTACTCAGGGTAGGAAATTGCTGCCAATGTTCTTTGAAGAGTCCTGTGAGCCATCTCTCCCCCTCACATAAACATTCAGGCAATTTTGGTTAAAGTGTTTATTTTTTTTAACTATGCATAAATGTTAATCTGGCTGTTTTACAGCGGAGAGGTTTTACAGACTCCTTTAAAAATGTCAAGGTCATGTTTAAACAGTTACTGTTTAAACTGAGGAGATGAAGCACCGGACCAAGAGGATTCCAAGGTGAAAAAATGAAAACTAGTGTTTTCTGCTAACAGGTGTCATTTGAGAGTTTAGTGCTGGTGAAAGTGCTGGTGAAATACTTGGGAGACTGATTGCTCCTGCCTCTACATCTTCGGACTTGTACCGTGGACATTGTTAGTGAAAATACACCCTTCCTGCCTTAGCCCTGAGTTGAAAGGGCTTCTGCCTGGTGATGACAGGAAAGCCCAGGCTCTGTGAACGTTGACTTCCTGAGGCTGCCAGGAGGGGCCAGCTCATGCCAATTACGGCAGTGACATTTGTGATGTGGAGGTATATACCTCATGGTTTGCAATGGTCCAGGAGACTGGGATGATTAAATGTTGCTTGTGAGATCTCCAGGATTCAGACTAATCTCTCAGGAGACAAACGTTTGACAATCCCGGTGCTGGATGATTGTGTCATTGTGCATATTATAAAGCAGCACTCCCACCTGGGTAAGGAGCACAGGGTGCTTCTCTGCAAAACCCAAAACTTTCATACTGCAAGTTTAACAAAAATAATCAAGCTTTGTGGAATGCTCTTAAGTTATATTTAAGCTGGAAGAAAGCAAAACCCTGTATTTTTTTAAATAGCTTTCTTTTTTGTTGTGATAGCATTAAATAACCCCGGTCTTGGTCTGATGTTTAATTGGTAGGTTGTTATGATTTGAGAGCTGGAGCAGCTCAAACTGATCAGTCTATCGCTTGCTACCAGACGTGCACAGTATTTTACCAAACAAGACCAGACAGATGTCTTGTTCTGAAGAGACTGCAGTTTGAGACTGATCTTTCAAGATACTGTATGACGGCAGATTCCCCAAGGGAATGATTTGGTCTCTCTGTAATCTCAAGTGTCTGCGTACACTTCAGTGTAGGTTTGGTGTCTAGCACTTATTCTAGGACAACAATCCACAGCCACTTAAATCAAGACCTAACTGAGAATTCAATGGAAAAAGTTTAGCATCTCCCCAAGGACTGTGCCATAAATTCCACTGAGATGACAAGAGGAAGGAACTGCAAGATGGATAGTGTGAGATACATGAAGTTTATCTTAAATTTGAGTTGAATTCAAACAGAGCTGGTAATGGCCAAATGTTATGATGACTTTGGTGATGAGAGTTAAATTGGAGGTTTTCCCAGTGATCTGTGCTCCATTTTAAAAAGCAAAGAAACAAAATTCGTTGTAGCTGGCACTAAATGGAAGTCTTTTTTTTTAGCAGTAGCAATAGATAGCAATGACTGCTCCACAGAAACCAAACTGCTCATTTCTCATTCCTTTTGGTTATGGGCGACCCACAGCAATGAAGGAGTTGCTTGTTCATATTCTTCTCAACGCTGTGAAAGACAGCATTCAGCTCATGAGGACTGTCCATCCCTCATCTTTTTTGCAGTATTACCCTTCCCCTGGAGAGACCTTATTTTAAAAGCCAGGGAAACCCCACCCCAGGATGTAGCATTAGTTTTCAGTATCCATTCAATAATCAGTAATGTATAATAGCATATGATATTTTAAGTTGGTGGGGATATCTGGGTTATGGGGAGAAAACTGTGTTCATCCTTTTACGTAACAGTCATTGAGTCACGCAATCTTGTTTAAACAAACAGTGTGAATCTTAAAATAGCCCCTGGACATTCCACCGCGATGGCCATATTCAAATGAATGTTCAAGATGCTTCCCCACTATCGTATACCCACACAGTAACCCTTCAGTGACAGCAGAGCCCTCCACACACAGTGTTAAGCTACACTGGGCACTGGACACACAAATCCATTCACTTGCTCTGGGGAAGCAGGAAAATCTGCTTCTCTCTCCTCCACCCACCGAGGGAGGCAATAGACATGAAACATTTTGAGGCTACGCTCATCCGAGGGTGATTTTAACATACCAGTTATTGTTACTGGGTAATTACTAGAGGAATTCATGGAACATGACTTTGTTGCCGTATAAATGGTGGGAAACCCTGCTCTTCACCTGATTAACAATTGACATTGGCCAGTTCCAAGAAGATAGGACTGAAAACTTGAAATTCTTTGAATGCAATATTATTAATAGCACTACAGATACAGTACTAGAGGAAATAGTTATACTGCTCAGAACATTTGTCTGATTTCCGTAATCCTCACTGTTTTTTTCCTGTGGGATCCTATTGATACATTTCAAAGGTTAGTTTAGATACGATCAAAGCATCAATATTTTGTGGAACTGATCAGTTAAGAGAGCAGCCAGTAGACATTGCAGCTTAGCGTTCAGAAATTGTTTAGTGATGTCTCTCTAGCAAAGAAAGCTTCAAAGAAGAGGCTGGAAAGGCTATTCTTCTGGAGCTCACTCGGTTTCTAACCTAGAAGTCAGGCTAGTATTGGAAGGACTTGGATTTTCATGAGATGGGTCTGTGGGTGAAGTCCTCAGCTCTTGAAGTCTGTCTGTGTGTTCTCTTCCACGAGGCTTTGCCTGTATCGTGTGTCCTGAACCGACTGTGAGATGGGTCAATAAACCTGGTATTGATCCCTCAGGAAAGGTAGGATAAGGCCCCAGAGAAAAGATTGTGTGGAGGGAGCTTATGGCAGCTAAATGAGCTGAATGAGTACAAGAAGTGGGGAACCAGGGGGCACCAAGGCACTGAGACCCCGCCAGACCGCAACCACCCCTTCCTTTGTCTGAACCCCCCTGGGGGCAGTGACCCACAGCACTGAAGAGCAGAGATGTATAGAAGAGGGCTGGCCATTTGGACATACCTCCTGACCCCGTCTCAGAACAGGAGAGAGCACTCAGTGACATTAAAATAGAACAAATTTGCAATGATATCAGGTTATATGTTTTATGAGCCATATAATTAACATGCGACACTCAGTGCCATGGGATATTATTGACTTAAATAGCTTAGTAAGTATCAAAAAGGATTAGGCATTGACATGAAACAGAATAGCATATGCACTGACACAAGCGAGGATCAAAATTACAAGGGCTACCAATCCTTGTGCTTCAGGGCATATTTTGATCATCAGCTTGGGGTCAGGAGGAAAGCCACTCTCTAATTGAGTAGTACGCACTATGCATGTGAGCAAGAGTTATACGGATCTCTTTTTTGGCCTGTTTTGATTCCTTTCCCTTCTCCTTTTCTGTCTTCCTTCCATCCTCTCCCATTCCTCCTCCCTCGCATTTATTGTCTGCAATAGGTCACTGCTGAAGACAAGACACTAAACTAGATGGATGGCTGAATAGTCTGTACTAATAGGGTAATTTAATGTTTGCTTCTCTCCAGAACTCCAACGTTTATTTCAAATATAAATTTTATATTCATTTGCCAAAAAGTTCCTCTCCTTCCAACCTTCCTTCTATGCACACTACTTTTTATTTTTATCAGCTACATCTACAAATCCACTTAGGCTCATTTGAATCATGATTTTTCAGAGGTAATAAATGTACCTCAGTTTGGGAGAGGGAAGAGAACAGCCAGGCACATTAAAATAACCTGATTTTTCTGGTAGATACTCAGCAATTGCTTAAGTAAAAAAATTTTTGAGAGATCTTGTATTGTATAGCCAACATGAGTAATCGCCTATGAAAATAAGGGGTTTTTTTCTGCATACATGACAGTGAGTCTGTGGACAGTCATGATAAAATGATACTTGATTTAAGTAACTCTTTGCATTTTTCTTTGTAGAGTCTGAAGCAAAATAATAGTTAAGAATTTTAACACTATCCTCACCTGCATCTGCCAAAAAATTCCTCATTTTAAGACGGTGCAATATTTCACACAATTCTAGGGGTTTGGGTGTTTTGGTTTGTGTTTTCATTTGTTACTCTACTGAAGCGGTGCCAGGAAAGCCCCACATAAGAGCAGGGAAGGACGAACTTTATGTCCTGTAAATGCCTTGTGAGTTGTAGGACCTACCTGGAGCCACTCCCTCCAAATAGACAGACTGGACCACAGAGGAGAAGAAAAAACCCTTGATTGTTTGCAGGACCCCAATTTAACAGCAGAAAACCAAAGAATATCTATTTAAAAAAATATGCCTGCTCATTTTGTTCGTTTGTTCCCAGAGTGATTTCTAGCTCCACCCATTCTTACCCTTCCCAGGTCCTTTATTTTTGCTAACACCCTCTCTTCACATCTGGCACTGGCTGGAAAGACGCTGCCGTGCAGCTCCTCCAGCCCCCTGCCCATTTTCCACAGCGGGTTGAATTCCAGTTAGTTTCTGTGAACTCCTTTTGTGGTCCTTCACTCTGCTGCCCTAAAGACCAACACTTTTCTGTTACTGCCTTCCCACAGACATTCTTCAACGTGCCAAAGCTGACCTTAGGCTCCACGGACAGATGGGGCCTGATCCAAAGTCCATTAGCATGAGAGGAAATGTCCATTTACGCCCATGGGCTTTGCATTAAATCCTTTGCATTTTACTTACTTTCTTTAGTGCCTCTTACTCAGCTCCAGTTATTAAAATCAGATTAATCCCTGACAGATCCCTGATGGTTCCATGTACTGTATAAGCCAACCTGTGCTACTTCAAAAGATAGAGACCAGAACTGCTGCTCCGCTAATGCGAAATCTGCAGCTGGGTAATACTAAAAGCAGGGCATTACTTCCAGATTTCAATCCTGCATAACTGAGGTCAGAATCTCACTTACTGTTCATTAGCTGAATCTCCCGTTACCAGCGCCCAGGCGCTCCCAAAACCGCTTCTTACTGTTCAGATATTTTCTGGTCCCTACAACATTATTCTGCCCAGGCACTGCTCGAGATTCACCTCTGTTTGCAGTTTTATTCTCAGTACGAGTAGACTGCTATGTCAGCCAGAACATCAATATTTCTTTCTGTTGACACAATACTCTCTTATCCATATTGCCACCCCTCCTTCCTGCTTCATTTTGTCTACATTCCTTTTGAAAACTCGACTCCCGTAATTTAGTCTCCCACTCAGTACTTGGTTTAATCAAGTCTGTCACTCAATTTATATCCCACTTCTCGCGTAACACAAGTTTCTCAGTTAGCAATCTGTTTCTGGAGCACTTGCTATGCATAACACATGGTTAGCTTTTCTTTCCACACTTGCTCCTCTCTTCTCTGATTTCCAGACCTCACTTTTCCTTCTAACACTTGAGGATGAGAAACTTCCTCTTCTGCCTCCCTCTTTTTTATGTTCCTCGTGTATTTTTATGAGACTACTACAATCAGAGCTTTATAAATATCACGGGGTGCCCTGTGTAGGGCACAGAACAGCCCTTGAGTCCAGTTGAAACAGTTCTCAACCGCAGAATGTCACTCGGTTTAATACTTAGCTCTAGGTAAACCTCTCCTGTTGCTGTATTGCTTTGTTGTGGCTTGTAGCCCTTTCCATCTTCTTCATCTTACCTTGGTTTGTAGGAACACCAAACAAACGCACAAAAGTCAGGTGATCTCCCTCTGGCTGCTCATTCAGCACAGCGTGCTCAAATCTCTTAAAACATCCACCCTCAGTTCTTGTGTGGAGGAACAAAGAGTGGAACAGAGTCTGTTCCAGTTGCTCCGTACGTTTTAACACAGAGGACTGGGCTGTGTGTATCTCGGCTACATCGCCCAGTGCAACCACAGCACAAACTTCACAGCCCACCCTTCCTGCACAAAGAACATCTACTCTCATTTGGGACAGCAGACAGGCACCACAGGTCTCTGTGAGCAACATTGCCCACCGCTGCATCTGGAATCTCCCACTTGAGCTTCATGTCATCAGCCACCTCCCCCGGTAAGGACCGTGGGTTGTCAGGTTGCTTTCCTCCTCATCCTCAGCTCTTCCACCTGTTAGAGAAACCGGCGGGCTGCTCAACGAGGCTGTTAGCACTGTTTTAGCTCAGGAAGGAGGCAGATTCTCTAATTGGCACCTGTTGGATAGATCATTTGTTGGTTTTTTGAATTATTCTGCTGGATCAGCAGCTTTCCAGGTGTAAAGGCTGGCGTGGTGTGAGACGCAGGATGCTGCTGTTGCATAATCCCCTTCCAGAAGTACTGCTTCCTTGTGGTGCTGCTGTTACCTCCTCCTACTTTTGCTATCTACTTTCTGCACGGGCTGGGTGAATCTTTGCCCAGGTGTGGACTTTGCAGCACCGGGCTGGCTGCTTTTAACCTGGAGACGGGGAGCAGGGGGGGGTGGGGAATATGCTGCTGTCACCGCTTTTCACGTGACTGAGCAACACGCCGATTTCCTAGAACAGTCACGGAGCAGTAACGCACGGTACTTACACAGTACTTTTCATTTTCAGATCAGTTTTAATACTGCTCCTGGCTTATGGTATAGGCTCATCTGTCTCTCTCTACGTTCTTAACGCTCCCAGTGGCTCCGGAGAGGCCGGAGCAGTCCTCCCCTCTCTGGCTGGGATCAGCCACTGCCCTATATAAATCTGCATATTAAGCAGATTTGGCAATAGTTCAGACAGAGACAGACTCACTTAAGTAAGAGGTGAAAATAAACTCGCTTATAAAGGCACTGCAGGCAGCACGCTCAGATGGCGTGCTCTTAGAGACAGAACAGAGGCTGGTTTGTTTTCTTTTTTGCAGTTGGGAGACCCATGATTTCTGTTCCCCTCCTGCCTCCGAGTCCCATCACCATAAACCACCCGCGTGCGCGAATTCTTGGGCAGTTTCGAGACATTTCGCCTCTTACCCCTCTACCTCCGCACCACAAGGGTCTTCATTTCCTCGGGGTCTCCCCCCCCGCACCCCCCAAGAGGCCGGGGAGCGCCCCGGGCCCCCCGTTGCGGTGGGTCAGGAGGAGGATTCGGGAGGGACACACACAACGCGGGGCTCCCGCTCCCCCGCGCTGGGCGGTGGCCTCAGCCTGCGGCCGGCGGCTGCCTCTTCTTCCTCCCCGCAGCCTCCTCATCCTCCTCCTTCTCCAGAGAGCGGCAGGGAGAGCCGTGCGGGCCGGGTCAGGCAGAGGCCGGGTAGCCCGGCGTTAGCCCCGCTGACGTGCGCCCGGGGGAGGGCGGCGGCGGCGGCGGCCCCCCCCTTCCCGCTGCGCGCAGGAAGTTTATCCGGCCGCCGCTCTCTCCGCCCCGGGGTGAAAATTCAAAGCAATACCCCCCGGTGGACCCGGGGCTGGGGTGTGGGGGGGGTGTCCCCCAGCCCGCAACCGCCTAGCGGGGTGTGCGGGGGGGAGCCCGCCGCAGTCTGCCCGCCCTCCCTCCCTCCT